>NC_044205.1:11707186-12007186 GCF_900880675.1 Sparus aurata
AAAATTAGATAAAATAGAACTTATATTATCCAAGTTGCTAGAAACATGACAAGTTGGCCAAACCAACCAAAGCTAACGTCACTGTTGCGCTTGAAGCTTTTTTTCTACTGCTGTTAAACACGCAGCAAGTTAATTCTGACACTAAGGGTCTCTCTGCAAAACAAAACAAAACAAGACATAAAAGTAGCGTGGGATCATGGGAGTTGTTGTCTTCATTGTTTAACAACTGTTTAACGCTCTTCAAGAAGTTATAACAGGCAACAAAATACATTTTGAGCCTTTTGTTGGAAACATTTAGGATAACAAGATTATTATTTATTTGTATTTTTTTTTCTCTTTTAGACATTTTAATGCAGAAATGCTTCATATTACATACATCAGAACAATCATTTTTATTCCAACCCACCAACCAACCAGACCGCTGTGACTGGTTTATTTAACAAGCACGTTCTACAGAAGGCTTATTTTAAGTCTACGGGAGCTGCTTTTAATACACGGCTTAGCATAGTCAAATAATGACATTTATAAAAGTGAAGTTGATGAAGAGCACAGGCAGAATCCAGGAAGGGCTCGTCTGTGTTCTTATGTGGCCTCCTGGTGGACAATGTCAAGCAAGACATGTGGCTGACTGGAGACAAACAGGTCCCTCCCAGTTTCCCCTGTCATTATAAATCTCTTAGTGATTGAGTGAGTGTGAATACCATGACCGATTCATTTATGAAACAATAGATTTAAAAAAGGCCTAATTTTAAAAATGAGAAAAACAATAAAGGAGTCTAGTGTAATCTGTGCTGTGAGCCACAAATCCACAAAAAAAGCTTGATCCCCGCATGTGAAGACCTGCACTGTCTGCTACTCATTTATTCATATTCATACATGTACATTTATACCAATTTACATTTAATAGAAGATTAATCTTGGATATCTAGGGCCAATTACCCAGTGTTCTGACTTTATCTTTGTTTATTCATATTTTTATTCCATCATCCTCGATGCTTTAAATTAAAAACAATTTGTGAGGTTTCATCCAAAATATTGAATCTGGGATCTGGGAGCCCGGAGCTGGGATTTGAACCAGCGACCTTCCAATCACTAGCCGAGCTGCTCTACCCGCTGAGCTACAGCCAACCACTGTACCACTATGTATTTTCCTTGTGTCAAACCATGAAATCTACCGTAATCCTGATTAATGTTCGTCATTATCAATCGTCCTTCTGAAGTCAATATAATGAAACAGCGGCGTCGTTCATCAGGAGTGCATGAGAGCCTCTGACACGGCAGTTATAATCAGCCTGTGTCAGCCTCGCTCTGCTGTGGAGTTCAGTATGTTACCGTCACCTCTGAGCTCTTGGCACCCACGGGCTATTTATTCCGTGTGCCACTCTGATGTGTGACATCTCAAACTGTGCTCCACACAGAGCTCCTACTGTAGCTCCCACCACCAGCAGCACCCCTCCCTTTATCATCCACTGATGTAACATTGACAACAGGTCTCCTGGCGCTGGAGAGTAAAATGTGTTCACACCTGTGAGGATCAGCAGAAACTATCTGTACCTTTCACCTCCGTGGTTTTTATTGCGGGGCCAGAAGCGGCCTCGGTGAGCTTCTTAAAACTAAAAAGCTGAAAAGCTTTTAATCCACTTTCAGGTCATCCCCCTGTTAATATGCATGGTGCACCAGCGGATAAAGATCTAACATGCTGCGCTCATCTCTGAGGGCTGCCTCTGCCTCTCTCTCGCTCCCTGGCGTCTTGAAAGGGAATCTGATTAATTAGTGTTCATTTGGTGATTAATTTGATACCGTTGTGTGGTGTCAGTGTCTTGGCGGGCGTGTGTTTTGGTAAGCTAAAGTGGAGTTGGGATACTCTAGGGATGAACACACTATATTTACTGTCTTTAAATGCCCATGCTTTCACTTTCAGAACAAAAATCAGGTAAACAAACACTTTGTGATAATGAAGGTGTATCAATGGCAAACTACAAAGAGTACAGCTCTTACCCTTCAGGTGCAGCTTGATCAGGGTTGGCTGGAGCTGCTGTAGGGGCCGGTGCTGGAGCAGATGCCGGAGCAGGAGCAGGAGCAGGAGCAGGAGCAGGAGCAGGAGCAGGAGCAGGAGCAGGAGCGCTTGCCGGGGCAGGAGCCGGCTCTGAGAAAGTTGAAACAATTCTAGTTACATTTTCATCTCCTCCAGGTTTGATTGCTGCATTTTATTCTGGCCTCCTGGCAGAACATCCAAAAACTTCAACTCACACAATATCTGCTGTACTTGCTGGATAGATTTTAGGATATAACTGCTCATCTTTAAAGGTGTCGGTTGTAGAATACAGCCAGAATTCAAAAGGGAGCTCCAATAACATAGGGTGAAGCGTTTCGCCAGAATAACAGACAGAAAGAATAACGTGGCATAGAGGCGGTGGACTGTTTGCCTGGACCTCAGATCAGAGGGAATGGTGCTCCGGTAAAGATGTAAAAGGTAGTGAATTCGAAAATTGCACATATCTCCCACGTGAAACTACAGAGGCTGTCGCACTCTGTCACCTCTTGAAGTACAAAGTTTTATCAAAAGACAGGACTTGTGTTTACTTGAGTTTAAGTAAAATTTCTTGCATGTTTTAAATAAAATTAAGGCCACATATCACAAATTGCCCCTTTATAGCCTTTTAAAGGGCGATGGGTAAGCAATTCACCATTTAATCCAATTCTGTTTCAGATTTTGAATTTCTCATTCATTTAATTGTTTTGTTTATTTGCATCATGTAAAGCACAAGTTATTTTCGATAATTGGTGAAAGAATCTGACAGTTTCTTAAAGAGGCTACATGTAACAATTTGTAGCATGTATTAAAAACATTTAACTGGCTGAATATGAGCAGATTGTAAGACGACGTGAAAAAGTAGACCTCCCCCGTCCCCTCTTGTTGGACAGTCTTGTGGGCGTTTTGTTTAAGTTGTTTACTTATTTCTTTGGGAACGAGTTGGCTCAGATTTTTCCGCGACACTCCAAAGGACGCGCGCTGCTTCTCTCCGCTCTGCTAACAGAGAACAACAGTAGCTAACGTTGGTTTAGGAATGGCGTCTGCTGAAATTAACCATCGACTGACTTTGAGCACGATGCAGACGTTACACAGAGCACCTGTCAGAGAGATACAATTTCCTTTTAAACGCTAATTCGTGATTTACAAGTATCTCCATTCAGTGTCACGTCTTTGGAAAGGACTGTATGATGCCTCTGATTAAAGTCAATGTGACACAATGTCAATGTCACAATTGTTCAGGAGTTACATCTAATCTCTCTGGTTGTCAGAGACATTAAATGAAAGTACAGTCTGCTGTATTAAGTGACAGGTCCTCAATGGATGACCCGCTCATTGTGCTCAGCCCTAAAACTGCTGCAGGACGGCTTTCTGAACTGAGAGCAACGTGATCACGTAACTGGATTTCTATTTAGACCCTCAGACAGCAGGCACAAAGACATCTGGACGGACAATAAGCTGAAGAAAAAGTGGTCCAGACCTAGAAGTCTTCATATCGATAAGCTGTCAACGGGCAGTTCATGTCATTCATGCGCCTCTTTGTTGTCTTAATGATCTGATTTTCGTCTTGATCGACATCTCCACCTAAGAGATGCGCACAAAAGTTGTTACATCCATTTGAAGCTTCATGAGATAAAACTACAATTGACATATTCCCAAATTCGCTGCGACTTTATCTGTCTGGAACAGAGCTTCAAGGAGAGGTAGACGGTCATCACAGAGAAACCCCTGCCAAACACAAAGGGACATCCAGTAACTTCTAAATGTTTCCCCAAATGAGCGATGACTTACCCTGCGGCTTGTCCACTGGCTTGGCCTCATTCTCCTTATCAGCTGGCTTCTCCTCCTGCAACACAAATCAACATTTCCCACAAAGTCAGACACTCGGCTTCATTAGTCAAACCGCGGCCATTAGAGAGAGACGTTTTAATTAAGAGAGCATGTTTTTTAATAATAGTGAATTTAGCATTTGACAAATGGCTCCCCTGCCTGATGATAGACTCTTTTAAAAACAAGCTACGTTCGAGATAAATAGAACTCAAACGTGCCCGTTGGGTAACGAGCGATCTCAATGAGGTCCGCGTAATGAAACAATTTCATTTGATTCTTTTTGTTGGCAAGACCGCTGAGCAAACTGAATGGATGGAGCAGCAGAGGAGCAGAAACAAATGTGACCAAACTCGCTGTATCACAGGCCGGATGCAGCGCTTTAATTTTCTGCGGTCATGCTTGATTTCAGTCTTGGCTGCTGCCGTTACTGGCACATGCTGATGAACAATATGAAGGTTTTGAAAACTTCGCAGAACAATCCAATACCCTTTGTAATAGGAATAACAATATCTTAAACTGAGTATACAGCACGTTGTTTTCTGGCTCCCAAACAAATCTTACCTTGGCTGGAGCTGGAGCTGGAGCTGGAGCCGGGTCAGGGGATGCTTTGGCGGACCCTGAAGCCGCCGGTGGCTGCGGGCCACTGAAAAGGCCCTTAAACTTGCTGAACATGTCCACAAACCTACAGGTGCATCTGTTTGCAAGTGACTCAGCAGAGAGTGTAAAAACTCCTAAGGAGCTGAGAGATCCCGCTGCTATGACTGCTTATAGCTCCACTAATGCTCTTGGACAGAGGACAGCCCCCACCACCACCAGCGACATCTAAGCCCATCACCATCTCATAAGATCCCAATAGGCTTATAGGTGACCACAGGCAGGGCTGAGAAACCCGAGGACTGCTTCATCCATTGCACTTACAGTCAAACACTAATACATATGTGTAAATGCCTCGACCAACTTTGAGCTGAATGCACTGCAGCACATGCTGACGACTGGGTCCGTGCACCAAACACACTAATGTTACAATGTCTGAATGATGCCTGTGCCCTGAAGGAGACATAATGTGGTATACTGAGGGGAAAATATGGAGTCAAGTTTGGGATCAGTGTAAATCCAGCTAGTTAAAACTGTTCAGATTTTTAAAAGTGGTGGAAGGAGTACTCAGATCTATTACTTAAAGGGCAACATGGTCATGGGGAGCATCACTGTGTGGCAAAAGTAGGATAAAACCTTTCGTGGCTCCAGAGGAAGCTACATGTAATCTGATAAATTGCCTCGAGTGATGTCACCTACTGGCAAAGATGCATTGTGGGTAATGTAGGCACCAAGTTTTATAGTTTTCTTTAATAATTGCAAGGCCTTCTACAAATTTAGAGAGGGACCGCCGATGCCAGGGCCCTCTGGGATGTTTTCTGAAGTAGTAATTAGCATCCGGCACAGGCATATTCATATTCTTCTTAAATGCAGTGGTGTCTGGAAGGTTCGTTTCCTCTTAGAAACATTCAGGTTTTATGGTAGATGATTTTGAAAACATTAAAAAGTGGAATCTAGATCCTGTGTTCTTGTGCGCATGTTTGTCCTTGTGCATATGCTTTCAATGGCTCCAACTTACACCGCTGGTATAAACACGCTACACAGTGGCTTTAGAATCTGGAAAGTTGAGCAAAGTTTGAAAAGCCTTCATATGTTTTTTTACCTTTGCAGTGGCCTACAGTGCCTGTACACACTATTACACCTCACATGAAGAACACATCAACCGACTTCATAATCAGCATGATACACATAAGGGGAAGCTATAAGCGAGGCTATTTTCACTCATCTATCTCTCTCCATTGTCATTTTCATTATCTTTGCATATTTCCCTGTTCTCATTTAGCCCTTATCTCAGTGAGACACTCACACGCTCGCTTGTCGTTCAGAATAAAATTACACCACCATCGCCCACCCACTCGGCCCATATTCTGCTGTTCCATTCCTCTTGTCACGCTGGGGGGACGACCGGCGAAATGCCACGGTGACGCAGACGGGGCTCGACTCAGCCGTGGGCTTCGTGTAATGTATCTCTGAGCGTTCTCAAGGACCATTGACTTGTCTGTAGCACAGGAGAGGAAAGGGGGGGGAGGGGGGGAGAGTGCAGGAGGGAGGCAGGCGGGTGCTGATGCACTTTTTCGGCTGTCCAGTGATGCAGGGAGATAGGTCATTAGATCCTCTCCATCTCTTCCATTAATCTAATTAAGCCTTGGGGGTTGGGCCTAGGCCCTGACATTGCTGCAAAAGAGCAAGAAGCTTGTCTTGTTTTTTTGTTTTACTCGCTGTGCACTGAGGCAGAGGGGAAGAAAATCCTTCAGTGTACTTAAAATGTTCAGATTGCACACGACTCACGTAAAATAGAAGAAAAATGAGTCTAAAGGAGGTGATTGACTGCATTTGCAATATAACACCTGATTGAACCCTGATCCTTCACCTGCTCTCACTCTCCACCGAACCGCCCTGACCCCAGGATGTAGGCAGCTGACAGTTTCAGCTGTCAGTCAGCGGCACAGTGACAATGGACCCTGACAGCGGCAGAGCCCGAGGTAAGTTTATAGCACAAAGTGGAGGAGGCTCAATTCTCCGGTGGCCGGTGACATATGACTCATCGCTCTAATTGGTGTAATACAGAGCAGCTCTCGACCAGGGGTCTGCAAATTATAAGGCAGCCGAACCAAGGGAGGCCAATTCACAGAGTAATCATAGTGGCAAATGCCACAATGATTACCGCTTTAACAATGCCATAAAAATCAAGCACTGTTCAGTTTCTGCGTGAGGGGTCCCCCCTTCAGCGGAGGGAAGTAGGAGGGAAAATGGCCGTGATTTGTTCTCAGGAAAAAGGCTGTTTGAAGGATGGCATAGGAAATCAATGGGTCGCACAGAGAAAAGGTCCAGAATATTTAAAGCGTGGGAGCTTTGACTCATAGGCTGGATGTATATTTAGAAAGATTACATTGGATGTGATTGAACAGGTGCAGCGTTAAATAACCACAGATTTCTGTGAGGTGCTGGTTAATGGTTTCTTTCAAGTACTAAATGACAACGACCCATTGTTGCCTGATTTCCACTCTGACTGATTCTGCATGTGGGCAGCTGAGGGGCCACCTGAGCACCATTTCCAAGTTTCAACAGAAAATTCACACGAGAGCTTTCTGTACTTTATACAGAAGATTAGTTATGAGCCAATCAAATCCAAATACTTTATTACAAAGCAGATGCAGTCAGGTGTATGTCTCTGTGGATTTGTCACTATGAGTGACCCCTTTCATGTTAATGTTAAACAAAAATGCAACGTTAAAAATCACTTGAGACTTGAGGCAAAGTCTAATTTAACTTTAGCTTAAATAAATATCACACAGTAATAAATCAGTGTGAATAATTTCATATCACCAGTGACTGAACCCATGTCATGGATCCATCCAGGCCTCTGAAAGCTGGTTGAACCCTAAAATAACCAGGATTTATCATTCAGAGACGATCCGACTTGCCAACGGCTAGATATGTGAGCCTTCACTGCTTGTTAATGATGTAGCCGTGTTTAGAGCTGTTACACGTTACACTATATTAACCTTTTCTCACCGGTGCTCTGCAAGTATTAAATCATAAACCTCCAAGCAGGTCCACAAGGATTAAAGGAATAATCCTTGAAATCCCTGTGGGGGGTGTTTGGGGAGATGTTTTGGCCATGCTGTTGCTAAGCACTCTGCTATTTTGCGGTATTTTTGCTGTTTTGCCGAGAAAGTTTGACTCTAATAGGTAAAAGTTTTAATCTTTCCAGCCTCGACTGGCCCTCACTGCTCATACTTAATACCATGTCCTTCTTTGTAACATTATATATCTCCATTTACAACATAATCCCAAGTAAAAATGCATGCCTGTCCACCAAAAGGCGATGCATTAAACGCCACATAGTGATTGAGGAGGTACACATACACCTCTGAATATGATATCTTTCTTAGATTCATGGAAATGGTCTTTAATTCTGCTCTGCAAGTGTGCTTTTGAAGAACTTTTCTGCTCCCTTTACTGTATAATCTGCCCATGTGCAAAGCGTTTGATCACACAAATCTAAAATCATGATATGTCAGTGTTTAGTGTAGCCCGGGAATAGAACTAAATCTATCTTCAAAGAGAATATCTGAAGAGTGAAAACAGGCTGAGTGTTGGTGTCAAACGAGGTCTCAGTCCTGCGGAGGGCTGCGTTTCTGCCTGCTGCCAAAAGGGGGCAGAGCTCCCTTTCATATCTTTTCCATCCTCTCTTCTCCTCTCCGACACATGGCGGAACTGTATTCATTAGAACTACCCAGATGCTCTCTGCAATTACTCTGAGCTCCAAGAAAGCAAAGAAAGAAGCAGACACCAGTGTGACTTATGAGCGTTCTGAAGGCAGCAACATCTGGTGCCACTACAGAACTTGTCCCAGGAAAATAAAGAGAGCAACTAATTCAACTTCAAATCCAAGAGAATTAATTCTTAACATCTGATTCTTTTGGATGAGGCACTTTTTTTGGTAATGAGTGTGACTGTTGATACTCTGGGTGTCAAAAGTTTTGTTTTAAGAAAAGTATTTTCAAGTGAATGATTGTGTTTTTAAAGAGTACAGAGGAGACATATTTCAAGGAAGTTTCCACTTAAAATTCTTCCTCGACATTAAAATAATGTTGGTTTTCATTGTCATTTTCTGTGTAAAAGTGTTCATCCATGGTGATTGTCTACTGACTGGTGAACCTTTGCATTCTCGAGCAGCTTCCTCTTGTATTTGTCTGATTCACATTGTGATTTTTTTTGTCTCCTAACATCTAAACTTTCCTGGATTTTTGAATGGAAATCAATAATATCAATCATCACGGATTGCTCTTCCATCTGGAGGTGTGTTTCAGTTGCTAAGGAGGGTGAGACGAGGTAAGAAACAAGGCCGTGGCTGTGTTTTTATTGGAGGAGAACTCCGCGGTCGAGACACATCTGATTCCCTGACATTCCCATTGTTTCACTCTTTCCATCTCATCTCTTCCCAAGGTTGCACAGCGCCGCCTTATTGGATTTTCCCGCCAAAGACCTGTGTGCGCTCCTGTTTTGAGTGTGACGAGCCTCGGTGTGTGTTTTCAGAGTGTGGTTTTTTTTGTGCGGCAGGTGTGTGGTGGAGTCCCACAGAGCACTGAGGTGTGTCATTGAGAGGGCCTGTGGGGCTTGATGCCTGGCCGCTCGGTGTGCACATTAATCTGAATGAAGGCACAAAGTGACAGGCCTGTGATTTAGACCGCCCATTAAAGCTTATAGTCACATGTTTCCCAGAGTCACAACAGAGGGGCTACGGGAAGGGAACCATCGGCCAGCAGCTCGGGTGCTTTAGGCAACTCACTAAGCGCAGTGGGGCTGCAGTGACAGGTGGCCGATAAGCAGGGATACGCTAACACTTAGCATTTCACGTCAGCTTTGTGATGCTCAACATCTCTCGTGGCTGTGCTTATTCATATCTATAGTACGTCTGCAGTATTCTGCCCTCTTTGTCTCCAGACGGGCTGATGAAAGTTGAAGAAGGCGGATGATGATGCTTTGATTGAAACGCTTTTAAGGTATAAAAGCCTGGAATGATCATAGGAAGGAAAGGAAGGGAAGGCAGGGAAGGGAAAAGAGAGGGAGGGAAGGACAGAAGGAAAAGAAGAGGGAGAAAGTAAGGAGAAGAGAGCAAATGAAGGAAGAGATGGAAAAGTGGGGGATGAAAAGAGAATGAGCAAGGAAGAAAGAAAATGAGGGTGTAAAGTGGAAGATAAGCAAGGAAAGAAGGGAGAAAAGGGAGGGAGGGGATGTAGTAGAGGAAAGAAAAGAAGTGAATGAAGGATGTAAGGAAGGGAATGCAAGGCAAACAAAGGAAAGAAGAGGGAAGAAGGAGACTGAGCAAGGAAGAAAGGCAGTGGGGGTGTGAGGCGAGAAAGGGTGAGTGGGGGACAGGAAGTAAGCAAGGACAGAAGGAAGGACTGGGACAGAGAGGGATCTAGTGGAGAAGGAATAGGAGGGATTAAAATGAAGGCAGAAGGGTAGGGAGGAAGTGAAGGAGTCAAAGAAGGGCAGAAAGAGAGAAGAATGGAAAGGAGGGAGGGAGTTAAGCAATAATGGAACAGGGCAAGAACAGAAGGGAGGAAGTAAGGCAAGAAAGGAAAAGGAGGGAAGGAGGGAAGGAAAGATCTGGTGTGAATCCAGTCTAAGAGAGGGATAATGGGGAAAGGAAGGGAGGGAGAAAAGTGAGGAGGGTAGGAAAGAAGCAAAGTTAAAGAGGGAGGGAGTTAAAGGAGGGTCAAAAAGATTGGAAGGGCTGGCGAGGAGGGGGTAGAGAGGGAAGGAAAATGAAAGAAAGAAAGAAAGAAAAAGAAAGAAAGAAAGAAAGAAAAAGAAAGAAGGAAAGAAAGAAAGAAAGAAGACAATCCTCAATCCATCTGCTCGAGAAGAAGGATGGCCAGTAAAATGGATCCGTGCTGTCTGAGAGATGACACGTGGACGCTCTCCCTTTGACACGGTGATCATTTCTCATGAATGTTAACAGCCCAATTTCTTCTTTCCCTTCTTCATGTCGGTGTCTGACACACCCCTTGGCACCAATCAAATCTTACATGACAAGGCTGTCAGCCGGCGTTAAGCCTCAGGTCTCCTCATCATAACACTTTGAGCCCGACAAAGGTCAACTGTTGCTGGAAAATATTACCGCCTGGGTCAACACTTCCTGAATTAGTTACGCTGACTGACGCAGAGACGGTGACATGAAACTTTAATGATGCGTGTGGTGAGGTGGACACTGCAGCTGCAGACAGCTGTAGGATGAAGAGGGCAAACAGAATATTTACACTATCTGATAGCTGCAATATATAATTAATATTAGCACTAAACTACAGTAACAATGAAAAGACAAAAAAATATAATTAAACAATGAATTACTCGGTCTTTCTAATGACAAACTCTCAAATCATCTAATGAGTTTGCAGAGTTCTTCACCTCGCAATGTAAGTCACTTCTGGATTAACTGAGAAAATGCTTAGCGGTAAATATCTATTTCACTCAACTCAAGATCTGAAAAGTTTTGCTCCTCTAAGCTCAGTCAGATCAGAGTTTTGGACCGGTGATCAGTGAATCCATCCGCTGAGGAAAACTAAATCAGTGTGAAGCTTTTGGTTTCGGTTTGGTACGCACACAACCCACACATCTGCGCTCTTGACAGGTTGCAATTGGTTTTGACAGCAACTGGATTTCAACAACCTGAGAGTCTAGAACGGAGGACACTGTTCAGATTTCAAACTGCACTGACCAAACTGAACGAATCAATGAACCATCTCCACAGGTTTGTACTGCTAGATCCCCCGTACCATCGCGGCACGGCTGTGTAGTTTTGTTTTGGTTGTTCACACCCATCCTCACATGCTGACATGACTAATTACAGACTTATAGATTATCTCGCCTGGCCTCACATCTTTGTCACAGTCTTTGAGCCGGGCTGTGATAGCGGCGTTCATTCATCAGGTAGCGTTGCTACCTGATGAATGAACTGAGGTGTCTTAGAACAACGATGGCATCGCTAACCTAAAACGGGTGAACGAACTCCACAAATCTGCAAACTGAACTCACTTAAAAGTCTTAAATCTGCGACTGTTTCATCATTTCCATCTCTATTTTTACCATTTTAGTTATTTTTTGTTTTAAACTGTTATTGTATGAGACGCTGGGTTTTGCATTTAACTCATTTAATGCTCTTTATCGTCTTAAATAGGCCCAGTGGGTGACACTGGAAACCACTAGTTGGCATTGTTTTTTCTATTCTATCTCTGTCAAAACAATTTCCTTCAAGATTAATAAAGTTCTGTCTCATCTTATCCTTACACTGCTTTCCTCTTCAAATCCATTTTGTCGACCACAAAAAACGAACAGCAACCAATGGCAGCAAGGCCTTACATAAACCTTTTCCAAAAGAGGCATCCTGGCTCCTCATAGAAATAATAATTTATTGGGACACTTGGGACAGTAGCAAAATGTGTTTCTCGTGTTCCTCCTGTGCCGAGTCTTAACGTTTGCTGTGTGGGCAGCAAGCTCTCACAGCACAGGGTGCCCATACACAGTCATTGTAAATGACATGAACACATTTTTCACAACATGAATCTGAAATCTTAAAATGAAGTTAGCAGGAACTTAAACGCAAATTCTCTACAGGCACAAAAGCATGGAAGTCTGACTAATGTTCACTGCAAGGAGAGGAGCACCACCTTTGATCCACCTCTCCGCTCTCCTCTACATTCACGGCAAATAGACACCAAGTCACAAAGCGCTCAGCGAAACCTGTTTCAAGGACACGCGACTGACTTTCAGTGCGTCTGTGTGCGGCGTGACAGAGCAGTCGGGCCACAACTTGTCAGTAAAAGCAGTTTTTTCTTTTTGTTCCGGAGGATTTCCCTTATCTTCTTCAGTGCAGCTTTATTTTTTCATTCGACTTTTATTTGACTTTCAGAATAAATGCAGGTCATACACATAACATCAAATATGTCATACTTCCCAACAACTGGAAAACTCCATCTATCTCTAAGACTAAGGGCAGAGTTTACACACACCTCACCCTCAGTAACTTTCCACACACTGCTCTGCCAGTGTTTTATCTACTATCTGACCACATAAACACACACACACGCACACACACACGAGAACAAGAGGAGGAAGGTGAAGGTTAATGAAAGGTGTGTCTCTCATCTTGTCTTGTACCACCCTCCACAGATGGAGACACTGATAGCATCCTCCCTTTTCCTCTCCTCTCTGCGAGCCCCGGCTGCAGCCTGGCCCCCGGCTGCCTCCCCTGTCGAGCTCCACTTCCTCTGGATAAGAGCCGCACCACCGACTATCTTCATATCTAGGCTACGGATGCCAACTGCAATCTGTCTGGTCTGTGTGTGTGTGTGTGTGCGCACGCTTTACGTGAAAGGAATATAGGACAGTTTTCTGTTTGTGTGTGGAGTACAGTTACGAGTAGTACCGCCTTTTATGTGAAAATGATCTCCTGAAGATAAAGCCGCCATGTAAGAATAACAAAGGGAAGCTGACTTCAGCTTCAGGATACATATTTTGTTTCCAATTGGTGTTTTCAAAGTGATAAAAGCCTGTTTAGCTTCTGATAGCGTTGTCAGGGTGCAGCTTCTGGGGCTGGTGCACAGCAGGTGGACATGCATGGGAAGAAAAACTTCAATGCGGCATCCATCTTCTTCT
The DNA here is from genome assembly GCF_900880675.1 of Sparus aurata. NCBI lineage: Eukaryota > Metazoa > Chordata > Actinopteri > Spariformes > Sparidae > Sparus > Sparus aurata. Next base: position 11,720,310 of record NC_044205.1, read on the forward strand.
CACTTTATTATTCTTCGCGTTACGCTGAGCATTAAATGTGCTTGAACTTGGAATGAAAAACACCCAAAAAGTGATCATCCGTGAGCTCCTTCTCTTGTCATGTCTATTTCCATTCCTAGGCATCACCTCAGTGGAAGTGTAGTTTACCTTCTGCCTGTTTAGAGATGGTGACTATAATCTCATAGCAAACCACCGACTGCTGAGCACTTTTTCTGTTTATTCCAAGACAAACAGGATACATAAACACATCCCACCCTGCCAATGAGAGGCTTTTTGTCACAGAAGGTTACCAAGGGACATCAACATTTATTGATGTAAAATAAGTAAAACTTTAACATCAGGAATGTCAGTTATTTAACAGTTTTAAAGGAGACCTAACTTTGCTTTCCTTCAGTGTGTTCTATATCTTCTTGTGCATGTACAAGGTAAAAAGGTCCAACATCTTCATCAACCAGAGCTCTTTTATCCCACAGAACACATCGCTCCTGAAGTGAAACACCTCGTCAGTAGTCCCGCCTTTCATTGCTTCTCAACATCACACTACGTCACCAGTGTTGTTTAAAGCACCCAGTAGTCAAACTTGAGTAAAGTAAATATTACTTTGGTAAACGTGAAAGTCTCCCATATGAGTAGTACTTGAGTAAAAGTCAAAAAGTATATTAATTTTGCTTAAGTATCAAAAATACAAGTAAAAGTAAATTATACATATATGTATACACTCTGATTGCTGATATAAATAAATCAAGATACTTTAATATATTTAAAAATGAGCTACTTTGGCTCTAAGGCGGCACACCACCTGCAAAGTAACTACTTAAGTTATCAAATAAATGTAGTCGAGTAAAAGTTTAAAGTAGAAGAAAATGGAAATACTCAAATAAAGTACAAGTACCTTAAAATTGCACTCAAGTACAATAGTAATTGAGTAAATGTACTTAGTTACATTACATCACTGCATCAACCATATCATACATTTGCATAATTTGTGTCTGTATTCATAGAAGAAGTGAAGCTAATTGGAAGCTGAATACACAGCAGAGCTGATCAGAGACACAGTATAGTGGTGCTGACTCAGGCATGTGTGAGCTGACCAATCAGAGCAGAGTGGTTGTGTGCCTTAAAGAGACAGGAACTAAAACAGTGTCTCAAGACAGATGAGGTGTTCACCACCGCAGCACTGTACAGTATAAGAAAATGGATGTATTTTCTAATAATTAAAGCATGTAAACCTATTCTAGTAGTAACCCACAATTAAATTATACACGTGAAAATGAGAATCTCCTGTAATGAAATACATTTCTACAGCGATCCTGCAACACAGATTGGATTTCAACTAATGTTATTCCGATTTAGTTCAACATGTTAGCTGGGAGTTGTAACACAGTACCCATCATGCATTTTTCATGCATGCTATGATATCATTTCCATATCATGAAATGATTATGACCATTAATTTGTTACATATTCCCTTAATAAATTCACAGTTTAGTTTCTTCTGGGAAGTGTGAGGACTCTGTGCTGTGTTGAATATGGTACAGCTGAATCCATCTGAGGTCCTTCGAGGTAAAGAAAGTGTGTTTTTATTGACACCTCCAGCAGCCTGAACAGAGCCTCCCCCCTGCTCTCGCACTCAACACCGATTACACCTACATTCACCCACTACTGTACACTTCCTCCACCCTGCACCTACGCTTGGCTTCCATTTAGCCCGCAGCACCGCAGAGGATCATTTTTTCGCTGCCTCTCATCTGTTTAAACTGCGAATGCAGAGACAATGGTGGAACCAAAAGTTGAAGCTGTGCACCTGCAGGGCTGCGAAGAGCTGTGGGCCTTCGAGGAAGACTATGGTGCGTACTTTCCAATGGATTTAAATGGAACACAAAAATTACACCATCAACTGAAATTAAGGCTAATTTAAATAAAGTACTCTGTTTATCTATCCAGATTATTTTGTCGTGCAGAGTTTCCAAAATATCAGCTGCAGAGATGTCTGTCTTCTCTCCAGTGTAATGCGAACACACACGCAGAAAATAGTTCCAACATGAAACTGCTCGCAGCAAGGTCTGTGGATTATCTTGAGTAACCAGGTCTTGATTTCTGAGAAGAGACATTGCTGTTGCAGCCCAGTCGCCAGGATACAGTGTTAGCAGTTAGCGTTTCTACAAACTACAGATACAACCGAAGTTGTCAGTTGTAGCAAACGTGGCGTATCATATTCACAGTAAATGCTTATTGAGTGACTTTCACCAAGGAGGTACAGTACAGCCAACAAGGCTGCCAAATGGCCACCAAGATATTTCCATCAGTTTGTGGCAACCAAAATAATGTTTCTTTATCAGTAAGTCTGACAATCCCCATCCATGATTTTGGCAAGAAAAGCACATGTTTTAGGCAAAGCCATGATGTTTTCCTCACCCTAACCAAGTAGTTTTTGTGCCTAAACCTAACCAGAGCATCAGCACAGCATTGTGACAAAAGACACAATCTACCTGGATTGCTGTAAAGTTACAACATAAAGAAACATTCAGTTGTAACTGATTTGTGGTTTGGCAGGAACGTACTAAGCTAGTGTTTACTCAGTTGATTGGGTTGGTCGATGAGCTTTCCAAATGTTTTTTTTTTTTTTTTGGCACTTTGAGGACCAAAAGCTGCGTGCCAGCTCGTTCCATTATATTCTACAGAAGACTGATATCTGCAAAACTCGTACCAAAACAATCAGGATGAATAGATAGAACTACAGGTAAGAGAACTCATGTGTTTTTTGGATCACCTTAAGTTAATAAAAAATTTCCCATGGTGGTACAGCAAGTGTACTGTACTATACATTCATCAGTGCATGCATTTTCTCCACTCATGTTTGCCCAGTGCATACATGTCCTTGGGCCAGTGTCTATCCCAGCACGCATCAGGTGAGAGGCAGAGTACAACCTGGACAAGTCTCCAGACTGTCACAGCACTAACACCTGCGGGTATATTAGAGCTTCCAATTCTCCTGACCAGCATGTCTTTTGGAGGAGACAGGAGCTCCCAGAGGAAACCCACTGACAAAAAATGCTAACCTCACACAGAAATGACACAGATTAGAGCTGAAACAAAGGTCCTCAACCTTCAAATGACAGTGAGACATACAGAAGACATTCTGATTAATGAAGTCCCACAAGGCTGCCGTGTGCAACTGTGATATGTGTCTGTACAAGTACAGCAGCTGAGACCATGTGAACTTGACGACAGTGCGCCCTCTTGGAATTCAACCTGCTCCAATTTTATATGCTCGTTTGAGAACGCTGACCAGATATATTATATGAGTGTTTTTAGTCTGTGGGAGCTGGTTGAATCTGTTTCATGCAGACTGAGGTGTTAATGTGGTTCAAACGGGTCGGTCGACTTTTACAACAGACCTGCTGAAATGCATTTATGGTGTGTGTATACTGTATGCGTGTATACTGTGTGTGTGAATATACAGTACTGCTGACCTTAGATCACTTCCAAGTGCATTGCGGTTTTTTCCTCCTATGCCTGCTGCCTCACCAGATTTTCACTTTCAGAAGGGCTGGGGGCAGAGTCCCAATAGTAGCACGCACACGCACATACACACACACATTTCCTGTGCCTTGTTCCCGTGAGAGCCTGACTGTGTGCCAGACAGGAATTGCATACATTGGCCCCCCCGCTGTCATCCTGCAGGGACGCAGCACCTGCCCCTCCACCCTTACCGTGTCAGACGATGCGTCTCACTGGGACAGGATGAGATGGGTGTCCAGCCCTGGTGCTCATGGGTAATGGCCAGAGGGACAGGAGCCCTTGATGCGTGAGCTCAGCGGCTTGTTTTCTAAAGGACTCTAGCAAAGAACCTGCTTTGTCTGCACTTTCACACTGTTGTTCTTTCTGATTTTGTCTATTTATGTTCCTTTATGAATCAGCCATTCCTCTCCCCCTCTTAGTCTCCTTTTTCCAGCTCCATTTCCTTTTTCCAACCAATTTAGCATTGTTTCAGTAGGTGGATACAGAGAGAGAAATGACTGTTTTCCTCCCCTTCCTCTCCCTTCCAGTCACTACTCTGACAGCGTTTACCGTATCTGACATTTACCTGATTTTATGTCCCCGTGCAGCGCCCCATGAAAAGACACCAATCGCTGTATTTCCCAATCATCAAGGCTCCCGCGGCGGGGGGAAGCTCATAAAGTGTGTAAGAATGTAAACTCAATAACACAAAAAAATAGTTTTTACTGAGCTGTCAACGACATCTCACAGTCTATGGTTTAAACCCCTGAAAAAGATCAAGACTGAACTTGCACTCTCAGCAAAAAAAAAACAAAATAACTGCTGATGCACCAGAATCTTTCAGAGTAATTTGTATTTACGACAGTGGTGTTGCAATCAAAAACTGCTGTGGGCACCAAACTGCACAAAAAGCCAATTTCTACATGATGTAGCTTTAACCAGCCAATAGGTCTTTCATTATATTCAAACAAACGCCAGTTGGTTCCACTTTTTTCTAAATTAAAAACCCTAAATGACAACCTCTGTCTATGGAGCTGTGTGTGGCGCAACTGCAAAGAAGGTGCAAGAGAGAGAAAGAGTTGAAAGAGAGGAAGCTGATAGGGGAAACTGCACTTCAACTGCTGTGTGTATTCTCTTCACATCTGTGACACATTCCACAGATACAGACATTAAAACTGAAGTGAAACGTTGGTGTGATGTTAATATGCGTGTCTGCAGGTCAATTTTAAGGTTTGTTTTTGCAGAGAACTGCCCGTCTGTTGCGGTAAAAATAGACTTTTTTTCCCCCTGACTCTCTAGATGACACACCTTGCTTGATGCTTGCGTGAGCAGCACTAGTCACGCTGGCAGTGATGAACCTGTCAACACGGAGTAGCAGGAATGATGCCATGATGATAATGTTAAGCATGTTCATCATCTTAGTTTGGCATGTTACTGTAGTGTGTAGTGTGCGTGTAGTGTACTGTAGTGTAAGTACAGCTGAGACTGATGGGAATGTTATTAGTTTTGAGGTATACATTCATAACCGAAAGCGAAAAAGTGAAATGTTGACCTGATGGTGGCGCTAAATGAGGAATAAAATGTATCCTGAGGGGAAGATGAATGTTTGAAAACATTTGTGTCAAGACAGCTCACTGACAACCACAAATGTCAACTGTCAAGGTGGCGCTCACGGGGAAGTCAGGAGGTTCAGTAAAGTCTAGATTCATCCTCTGGGAACAATGAATGTCAGTGCAGGAGTTCATGACAATCCAGGAAATTTGAGCTGCTGGCAAGACAACCGAAACAAAGGAATCATATTCAAATCATTATCATTGCGTGTCAACTACATTTTTGTTTTACTCAGGTCCAATTATTTAAAAAGAGCAGTGATGTGATCTCTTTAACCAAAGTGACCTACAATCAGTAGCCTGATAGACATTCCTGCTTTGCCAAAGAAACTGTACAGAGGCTAACGGAGGGGACAGAGAGGTGAGCAGCTCAATGTAATGTCAGTCACTGCGGTCACAACACTGTGAATAAGTGACGACCTGTCAAGCGGGGAAAAAAGGAAAATAATTAAACAAATGGAAGCGTGCCAGACAGCCTGATGTCCCTGTGTTGTACACTGCAAAATACTACTGGCACGCACACACGCACACACACACACACACACACACACACACACACTGTACTATACTACTCTATTATCATTATCCATCTATTTGTTGTGACACCATTATAAAAGATCTTAAATCTTTATTTATTATATATCTAATCTTTATTAGGAGGTAATGGCAGGTGGTGCTACTTAGAGCAAATGGGGGATTTACGCAGCACTGGGGATCCATATTGGAGAGATGCAAGCTCAGGGAAAAAAAGAGAAATAAAAAAAAGAAATGCGGCAGCTGAAGCAACAAGGTATTTATTATCCGGCATTGGGATGAGCACAATCAATAGGCACCATCATGTTAGAGTGGATATGGAAATGTGATAGTCAGCCTGTTCTGGCTTTGTGTCTGTGTTTGTTCACTGAACCAGAAGCTGTGATCAATATGCGGTGAGTCCCGAGGCAGCAGACACAGTGACTCACGGTCTAAAAGCTAAGCTTGTTGATGTGCCCGCCTCACCTGGTTTCTGTACCTGTACAAATGGTGAAGAGCTTCGGCCCTCACACGGGTTTGTAGTACATTGACAGGATAATTCCACTCTAATACAACTTGGGTCTTACTTTTGTTGTCTAGTATTCAGAGAGATCAGTAAACAATAGTAATATCACCACAAGTTGGAGTACGATGGGAGTCAGAAACGTAGATAAGTTGTGAACAAGGCAATAGTTCAGCCATATCAAAACACTTTATATGAAGGTTAAAACCAGCTGTTGGCACAGTGTAAAGGTGGCAAAGGTCTCAGGAGAACCACATGTATGCATAACTACAAGAGGTAGGTCAAAGATGAACCATTAAGTTGGCCTGTAAACTGTGATAGACATTTACAACAGACACTTTGAGTCATCATTTTACAGCGACACATAATTTCCTCTTCCAAATAATTTTGGTGAGGCAGGGGGACTGTTAAAACCTGGTTGGATTGTCTGACAGCTTGTGTTTCTTGCCCTGTCTGACTTCCTTTGACAGAAGCTGCTACATTCCCAGATCCACAAGAAGAAGGAGGAGGGCTGGGAGTCTGAGGGGGCTGCAGCCTGCCAGAGTGAAGCACAGTGGAAAGAAACATTTCTTCTTCAAGACAATCTAAAAAAAACTAGAATGGGGCTCAGCAGAGTGCACAACTCCATGAAGGCGCAACCTTTCATTTAAAGCCTCATCCAGTATCAAGCTCATAGCCTTGTATCACTCTGACTTTTAAACCACCCAATATTATTCAGATTGCAGATCACTGCTCTCCATCAAGTTGGGCTCACTCAAAGACACCTGCCACCTAAATATGCCTGATTTTTTGCATCAATATATAGCATTAAAGAATAAGAAGAGTTATTTGTTCAAGCAACGAGAAAAAGTCCAAAACAGATATTAGTGTGTGTGATTGCTTAGCTTAGCTTAGCATGCAATAAAACTATTGATCCAGTACAGGCCAGCGTTTGTCGCGACACCTGACGGTTTGGCAGGGGGCAAAAATGAGGGGAACGACTTAAGAACACAACTGAAAGTGACAGAAAGTCTGTGCTAGAAGGAGGGATAGATAGATGGATAGATAGATAGAGTGAACTGTATGAGTGAAACATGAGTTTTTTTTTCTAGACCCAACCAAGCAGTTATGGTGCCTTTATTTTGAAAATGTAGCAAGACTGTTATTTTCAGGGATAGGTAAAGTCAAATGTGAAAGTGACACTACAGTGTCTACTACACAGTTTGGTGTGGGATCTGGGTATATTTAGTCATGACATGAAACTTAAATTACAGTATTTGTATTTGTAGAGTCTGCTCTAGATAAGCAGACGCATCATAACTTTCAATTTTACTCCCACAGTATCCCGCTGCAATCACATATCCTGATGTGTCGGCCTTCCAACAGCTCAGCTACAAGCGTGGTAGACATTACTTGAAACATGACATCAGTCTGTCAAAACATGCTGAATCAGACACCATTTAGTAAGTGCCTTAGCAATTGGCCCCGTGAACAGCTGGTTTCATTTGTTTCAGCTTTGACCAAGTGAGCAGCTGAGCCTGTTCAAGGTTTTATCCTCCATCTTACATCTAATCCTACTGTTTATTCTCAATTCTGTAAATGTATATGCATACGTTTCAGATAAAACTTAAAAAGATTCTACAGTTGTAAGACAAGTTCTTGCATGCACTCCCACATTTCAGCAAACAACTTATTAGATCCAGATGATGATGTCCACAGATATAAACAATCAAAACAATACAATAAGAGCCGGGTTCATTGAGAGCTTATACAAAACATGCGTCTTTGCAGCAGCAGCAGCCTGCAGCAAGTATCCCAGAGCGTGATATGCTGTACATCTAGTCTCATAAGAAGATTTTTCTCTCGCATGCCATGTGGGACTGAATCTGGATTTGTCTTTGCTGGGTTTATGTGCAGTAGGAACATGGCGTTGAAGCTGGAGTGTACGCACAGGACGAAGATGTGTGGAAGGTGCAGTGCCAGCCCAGGAGATGGAAAAGATATCTGTAAAGTCTCTGCCAGCACTTTGCCTGCCACAGGAATGATGGAGCGAACATCACTAAGAGGCAACGCGTCACTCTCCAATACGAGACAGGTGCTTGGAAGCGGCTTTGTAGCGCCGAGGCCCATGCAGCGATAAAAACCCTCCAGCAGCCATACAGTTCTCGAAATACAATATCCCTCCAGATTACTTTCCCCCCATCATTTTCGCCCTTACCTCATTTTACACCCATCTCTCTCTTTTTTATTTAAGTGTGTCTGACACCGTGCCGGGAGGGGAAGAGGCAGCAGGACATAAATATCACCCGGCCGCTCATCGTGCCGTGGAAACGTCAACACTGAGGAAGGAGTGGAGAGACAGGAGTCGCTGAAGGAGGAAAGACGGGAAGTTCCCCTCTCATCTGGTTCTGGCAGAGGAGGAGTGAGTCATCGTGCGGAGTGCCACAATGCTAAATGACTTTTCCTTCCCATCCCGCTCCTGAGGGTCAACTAAGGTAGAGTGTCTCTGAGGACCAGTCAGGTGTGTGAAAACCCTACAAGGCTCAATGTCAGGCGAGAAGCACCACGTCGTATTTCAGTCTTCTAGGCTAGGCAGTCATTTCAGGGCAGAGTGAAAGGTCAAAGGAGGATGCGGCGTCATTCATTACGAGTGCATGAACTCTTCACTCTGCAATTGCCTATGGAGTGCCTCCAGTCTGGTGGTGAAAAATGAGAGAGACTGAGAGTTGCCCGGGGTGGAGAAAATTATAGAGTACAGCTGAGTTTACAGTAGTCACCTACGGAAAGAGAGAAAGAGAGAGAGACGTAGAACATTTCAGAATAAGGTCGCTGAACTGTGAATGTAAATGTGGCAGTGTGGTCACCTGTATCTACAGCCTGTTCCTGTATTATATTACATGACTCCTTCTCTGCATTATACGGACATTACTGAATATCAAGCAGATGTATAGTGACGGTGGTTGTCGAGCATCTCTCAATAGAAACAACTTGGACCAATGAGAAACAAGGTCATCTCTCTGGAAACACGACAAAGGAAAATGACTGTTCCCACTCAAAGACGGACGTCCAGACACACAAGCCAGGAATGGAATGTGTTATTAATAGTCACAGACAGATGTCAAGAGGAGAAATTATCCTCAAGTATAACAGATGAAGTCATGGTGGTTGACTACTGGAATGCCTCTTAATTTAATGTTCGAAGCATAATGTGCCTCAGATGATCCAATTGTAACTTTGTTGCTTTTTTTAAAAAATGTATTGTATAAGCATTTTGTGATCCGACCCAGCGACAGCACGATGACATCATCCGTCAGTGCCACCAAAAAAAGGAGATCACCTGAGATCCGACACCGCTTTTCACAACAAAAGCCATCTCATGACACTTTCCAAACTGAGCAGGTCTAGACCATACTCCTTGATTAGTGTATTTACAGCGTCCCAACATTTCCGCCATGAGCAAGCAGTCGGCGACAGTGGGGAGAAAATAAAGAAACCTCAGTGGACTCAGTGTTGGCGGCCATCTGCCCTGACCGGTTAGGTTGAGAGAGAGAGGGAGGGAGAGAGGTTGTGAGTTTTATGTTTTGCGATCAACCAAGCAAGAACTTTTCAAACGCGTTTCAAGTGGTTTACTGAAATTTTTCATCCTGCCAGTTTAGAGTAATCATTCAAACTAGTCACACTAGCCCTTTTTACACAGTGTCTCCGCATTATCGCCGGAGCGGTGGTTTGCCAATTCTCCGCCGATGGTGGTTCACACAGAGCGAAGCATCTCCGCCTTCACGTGTGTAATTCGCACAGAAAGCCGGCGCTGCGGCTCCTAAAGAGGCGTGACGGTACACATCATGTTGATGACGTCGGTGTTTCCCCAGGTGTTCCCCCTGTCCGGACAGTTTATAATCATGTGGATGCTGTTATAATGTGTAGTGATTGAGATCCTGACCCACCAAACATCCTGGAAAATGACGGAGTTAAGTTTTTCGCGCTAAATTACATAATTATACATAATCACCATCAGTAAACAGGACGCTGTCTGACTCCCTCACTTGCGGGGACGGAGGCTGTTTTCTGGGGAAAAGTTCCCTGAAGTCTCGGTCTGGACAGCTGACGGTCGCGGTGATTTATTTTCGTCTCGAAACTCGGTGAGTTAAAGTTTTTTGCCAGTGACAGTTTCAGGATACTTTTGTTCGGTCCTGTAATGTTGCTTTGTGGGACATTTCTCTGTATTTAGTTGAGTGAAGGACCTGTGTAGTTATCAGACTGCACGACCGACACGCCCTCGCTCCGCGCCTCCGGATTATCCGTTCACACTGGGACGGCTCACCAATAATGCGGCCCTGATACTACCTCCAGAGGCGGATCAGCACCGGAGCAAAATTTCCCCCCTCTCCGCATCTGAAACTTTCACACAGATGAGGGTGCGGAGAATTGGCGCGGGATCCCCGCATGCAAACGGCAGTGTGAAAGAGGATACTGACACTTCATGGTCTTCAAAAAAAGGCCCAACTCAACTTATGCATCACATTCTGAACAACATAGTGGTATGTTGACCAAATAATCTCCCAATAAAAAGTGTTATGGCAAAGACATGCTCTTGCTCAAAAAGAGTTTCACAACACTCAACATTCAGAACAACTCAACAACACTGCTGGGTTACCTTTTCCCCAATTCACTGCAATTGCATTTGTAAATGAGCTGAAAAGAAAACAAGCTGCACAACCTCAAAAACCTTAAATCAACTGCCACTTTTAAACAAACTGTGGCAGAAATAACTTTGCGAGAGATTGTTAACTTGAATAGCCTGCCAGTAGAGACAAATACATACAGATAATGGAAACCCACAATACTCAGTCTCGTTATCTCCATTGCCTGAGAAGGCAAGCTTTGACACCTGAGCTCATTCACAATAATATCAACCAGCAAGTGAGGAGCCTCCAGGATGTTCAGCCAGAAACTGTTTCTGACCCTGATTCAGACGGGCTGAAACCTCCTTGAACTTGTTTACTTTTCTCGGCAGCCTCCTTTTCCCACCCTACAGTGAATCAAATCACATCAAATCAAATCAATTTGATTCATATAGCCCAAAATCACAATCACATTGCCTCAGTGTGCTTTGCAATCTGTACAGTGAACGACATCTTCTGTCCTTAGATCCTCGATCTGAGGAAAAACTTGCCATTTTGAGAAAACTGACCTTTTAACAGGGGAAGAAACAGATGTAAGAAACACCAGGAAGAGCCACAGAAGAGGGATCCCTCTCCCAGGGTGGACAGATATGGAGTAGATGTTGTTTATAAATCGCATTGACAGAATATCCAATACAAATTATGTGTGTATGCATGTAATATGCATGTAATAAGTGAGAACATAAATGGCTTAATACAGTTTGTAGTCTACAACTCCGGAAGACTTTATTCATGGCTTTATAAGGGTGGAAATAACTTCTTTCCAAATGAATTTGAGTTCTTGGGGCTTCCAGAGATTTGGATTACACTAGACAACTACTTTTATGAGAATGCTACAAATCTGTTATGTTGTAAAAGCTCCTAAAATGTTTTGTGGACAATAAAACCTCATCTGTCTTTCCATCAGCATTGAGAAGTAAACAATAATTGAATCTTCAAATTTGGGTGAACTTGTCCTTTGAGACACACCAAGGACTTGATTAGCGTCAGATAAAGATTATGTTTTGGGGTAAAATAACTTTGTTAAACTTAGGCAACAACATTGGTCATGGTTACAAGTCACCAGAGTTGATTGTTGGTAGGAAAGTGTAAGTGTGGAACTGCCTCAGATTTGAAAAATGAATCTCCTATGTCAAAGTGTGACATTTTGTTGATCCGCACAACAACCCTGACCTTCTCTCTCTATGTGGCTCTTTTCTGTCTTTGCTTCCAACGGCCATAATTCCAATGCATTTCATAGCCACAATTATATTACCTTTTCATCCATCCAGCAGCTCTATGAGCAGCGAACACCAGTGGTCGTCGATAAATCAGGTGTTGGTGTCAACTGCTCGGAGTAGCTTGAGCTTCTTCCTCAAGATAACATTCTCTAACAGCCAGAGAGAAATCCAATTATATCCATCAGGGAGACAGTTATCGCAATACCAATGTCTCCACCAGCCCCACTCGCCCTCTACACCTTAATGTAATGGTATCTTCTTGGATCCGTCGTCTGCAGCATCAATCAAAACTTGAACCTCTCTTTCATTTTTTTTCTCATTCGAAAAACCAGCACAGCACATCATGCTATTCTGTTCTGGGCACCTATTTGTCTTGGCCGGATAATTTTACCAGACCATTTTTATGATTTAATCACTAAGCAATATACTGTTCAGATTGATGTATCACTTGGTAGAAACATTCAAGGGCAACATCCAGCTTTCATAGTCCAAGTTGGACAGAGGTGCTCACAGCAGGCCAACGTATCAGATCTCCATACATGAGAAATGAGAAAACTTAATGCGAAAATGATTCTAGAGTTTTTCTTATACAAAATAATAAAGAGTTTTTATTCTAATTTCATCAAGTGGCATGATGGGCTAACATCAATAACAAGCAGTTGCTGTGTGTTTGCTCCTGTAAGATGAATGCATATCTCCTTTTAGATTTCTATATTGAATCTTGGCAGTGTGTGGGTTTGTAACCCTTTTTATTTTGCATTTTTTGACTAGAATTGATTTGCATGCTTTAATGCTCAGTTTCCTCATACAGCAGCACTGTATTCCCCCTCTGTCTCTTGAAGGCCCAAATCCCAAATACCCAGTCTTCTATGATTGGTCAGCTTATGCACACCTGAACCAGCACTGCTCACCACGTCTCCAGTAGGCTATGTTGTGTTTTGCAGTTTCCAGCTGGCTTTACTTCTGCCGTGAATATAGGCACAGATTATGCAAATGCGTGACAAGGTGACGCAGTGTGATGAGAAGAAGACACAGAAATAAAGGCGGGAATACTGACAACGCGGTTTTCTGTGGAAACAGGAGCTCTCATTGGCGCAGACTTCAGGCTTTTTAACTTTCAAAATCTTTAACATGCACAGGAACCTATATAACACACTGAAAGAAAGGGAAAAAAAACTAAAAGCATAGTAGGTCTCTAAACAAATAATCCACAGGCTTGTATGGGCAACTGGGAGGGACATGGAAATTCTGAATTTTCACATCACGTTCCAATCCACTCACATATGGCCAATTAAAGAGTAATTAATACATCAATTGCCCCTTTAATGCTGGGTCACAGTGCTTATGTTTGTTTTTGGATAAGATGCCTGATCTTTTGTGCGTTTTCTCTCATTGCTGTCAGAGGACCTGCTGGTGGCGGGTGAACTTTGTAGTTTCTTTACAAAAAAAAGAGAAGACAACTATCTGATAGACACTTTTATTAAAGATTAAAGAGGGCTTGTGCTTTTTTTTTCCTTTTATCATACTGTGGGGGGCAAATGTTATTGCCAATAACACACAAAAATATACTCTGGCTGTTAGGTAATATAATAGACCTGATCTATCTCATATTGGATTCAGAAGAATCATCCACTGCTTTTTCTTTTTTTTCCTCTCCGATCTCTCACTGGCACTGAGATTGGCCGCTGCAGAGCCTCATTTCATTTGAAATATTATCACTCTAATCTCTGTGGTGGATTTCTTTTTGTCGAGACTCAATTCTCCCTGGCAGAGGTGGGACATAACCTCGAGTCCCACTGCCAGGTCTCTCTTCCAGCTTAAAGACAGCTGCTACTGCTGCTGCGGGGGAAAACCCCATGAGAAAGGAGTTCTTCAAGACACCCATTCTTTGTTAATTTATTTTGTCTTTGTGCAGGTCGTTCTCATCCTCTGGCCTTTTATTTCTTTCACGTGTTAACAGTTGGAGAACTCAGGGCATTAATCAAACCCAGTGTTCCAGTGGCTGGGTGTTGGGATTTGATGGTGGACACTGAGCCCTCTGGCTCCCAGTGCCGGTGCTGCTGACGTTTGGCTCAGGCTTCCAGAAAAACATGGTTTTTAGAGTGTGGGAAGGGTTTGAAGTTTCTGGGTAAGTTCTGTATTTTTGGTACTTGTATGGTCTGTTTTTCACTTTGTCTCTGTGTTGGCAGCGCCATCGAAGTCACGCCTACAGTAAAAGACAGCACCAGACTGAAATAAAACGGGTCCTTTGAGGACAGTGGAGGACACTCAGCCTCCTCTTGAGACGTTTTTCTGCTCTTTTCTTCTTTACAATACATTATCAAGTGACAGAGGCATTCTAGGCCCTGCTCTCTTCCCCGTGATGGATGGTCCCCGGCACTCCACAGTGGCCACAGTGATTGGCTAGCGCTGATAAAGCTCTAAATGGCTTTAGTAGGAATCTCATTGCCCCACAATCCCCCAAAGACAAGACCAGACTAGAGCTTCCTCTGCAATCCCCTACTGCTGCTGAATTTGAATCTAAACCAGCCTCTCCTTTTTCCTCGGGACCGACCTTTGACCTTTTGAAGTTCTTTCTTCAGAAAAGTACAGCAAGGGCGAGAGGAAAAACACAAACAACAAGACAGTTAAGACTGTCACAGAAGAAATCAAATTCTCAAAATCCCACTGATCAAGCCAATGACGACCTCTCCCTCACAGATGGGAAGTTGCACTTTGATCACCACCTTTCTCTTTCAGCCCTAACCCTACTTTACCAAGTGTCCAGTCAGTGGGGCTCTTTGCTCCTTAACTTTCAGCCAGATAGCTCTTATCGATGGTGCCCCATCCTGATGATTCATACCACTCGCTGACTCTTCTTAAGTGGCAATTTTCTGCTGCCACATCGACTGGAGGCGGTGGGAAAAGGGAGGTATTTGGTGGCTGGTAGAATTGTGTCAGATGGGCCGGAGAAAGGCTCCAAGATAACGGCCCTGTCACCAAAGTCTCTTGCTGATACCGACACCCTGAAAGCTACAACGCAAGATCTGGGGATTGTTGGACCTGAAACTAATCTGATCCAACACCCCGACGCCCAGGGTTTAAGTCGTGAGAGCCGTTGATGTGATGACGCTGGAGGAGCAGGATGTGTGGAGGTGGTATCTGCATCAGTGTGATTATCAATGATGACAGTTTGATGACGGAGGACTGTACATTTTCTTTTTCCCAACAGTTAAATGCCACCAACACATAGCTATAACTCCAGAGAGTCAGATTATCCTCAGTCATACAGCAAGCTTTTTTGTCCAAGAAGTCTGCTGAGACGTGTGCCAACTCTTCGGATGATTCTCACGAAAGCACGTGTCGCTCTGCCAACTTCGATGGCAACATACCAGATCTGTCCTTGCGTTTGCTGTCATCTTATATTAGCATGCATCTCATCAGCTTTGAGGAGGTTTAAGAAACTGTTATGTAAGTTTTTTACCTTTCAAGTAGCAGCTTTAAACTCATTTTGATGGTACAGTGTCTTGTAACAGGGTTAATGATATTTCTGTCACTTGTTTCTGCACTATAGACTTCAGTGAGAGGGTAGGATCACTGCTTCGTACATGTTTACTACAAGATACAAGTTTTCGACACAGACCACTGTCATGCCATAATGACTTTTGTATGTATTGAGGGCCTACATTAAGTCTGACAAACTGTTACACACCTGGAGTTTGTATTTACGACAATGGTACTGTGGTTGTGGTCAACATAAATCAAGTGAGCACTCAAGAGTCTTATTTGAGTTCTTTTGACTGATCCAGCTATTAGATATTCTGTGAGATAGCCGCAGCTAACAAGCCACCTGCAGTTATGACAGCATATAGTGTGACTAATTATGTTGCCGTTTATGGGACTGTTGCAACCCAAGACAGGCAATGTAGCCAACTGTCATCTACACTACTTTTTGGTTGAAAATAACCTTGGTGTGGGCATTATAATAACTTTCATGATCATGAAAAAAAAAATCCAAAAAAAACATCCTGCTCCTCATATCTTATGCATCACAGTTGTGCGAATGATTGCAGCCCACCCTCTTTGGTGTTACATTCAGCAACTACTCAAGTAATAAGTTTCAATGTCTCTTTTTTAACTAAAACATTAGTAAGAATGAGGATTTGGTTCAAATATGAATGCAAGACAAAGAAATGGGAGGGGAAAAAGAAGGGGGAAAAGCTTTTAAGCAGGAACAGCTGAGGATGATTGAAACAGAAAGCTGAAACAAACTGTCAAAGGCAGGGAGTGCAAGATGAAGAGAAATGACAACAAGAAAGTGGATGGACTGCGTCAGCATCTGTCGGTGCGGGAGTTGAGATCATCTCCTCTCTTTTGTTGTGTTTTTTGTCTCTCCACTACCATGTTTTATGTTTTTTATTGAGTGACAAACTCTCTGGAGTCCAGCATCAACAGAAGCTGTACAGCTCTCTCAACTCAGCACCACACTGCCGTGGCACTTAGCTGAACCCCTCTGGCATAGGACACTGTCTGTCTGTCTGTCTGTCTGTCTCTCCATCCCTCTCTCTCAGCTGCATGCGCTCCACACACACACAGACGCACACACACACACACACACACACACACACACACACACAGGACAAGTAGCTGAGCAGTCAGAAAAGGGCAATTGTGTAAGTAGGATGGCAGATTAATTTGTGTGTGTGTGTGTGTGTGTGTGTGTGTGTGTGTGTGTGTGTGTGTGTGTGTGTGTGTGTGCATGTAAATCAAGGAGCAACAAACCCTTGACACTGCAGGAAATGTTATTTTTTCCCCAAGAATAATTCAAGTCATCCCTGTACTCATGATGATAAACTTCTCCACCAGTTAATTGCGAGTGTACGCAGGGATTAGAAGGGGCAATTATTATTATCACTGGAAAATGTATGATTACTGTCACCAAGTGTTGTATGAAAATAGCAGCTGAAGCCTGAATTAATTAGAGATGATTGTTTACTGTGAAAGCAGGATGAAGACCAAGTGCTCCTCGTTGGCCTGACCTTGAGGTTTTAAGAAAAGCATAGTTCTGCTATTTAAAGGGTTTTATTTATCCTCTGAGCTGTGGAGTACTCTTTTCCAAATCAAATATAGGGTTAGAGAAGGCCACTTGCTGTGCCCCTGCCTTAGAATTCAAAGAATAAAAAGGAATAACTAATTATTTAAATCCACCATTGCTTCTGAATTAGTGAATACTAAATGATCAGATCTTTGAAATGAAAACTGATGAAATTTCTAGTTTGATGGTTAATATATCATTAAAATATCAAAAGTTCATATTAATAGAGTAGAATTAATGGAGAGAGGACAATTCTGGTTTCATGTATTTTACCATGACACCCTCATGTTACTAAAAATGAAATTAAACAGCTATGCTAGCAGCTCTGTGAGGCTGTAGGAAAGCAGTGCTATGAGCTAAGTGCTTACATCAGAATGGCAACATGTTTGCAACCAGACCCCCAGGAAAAGCACCAGGCTTTGAATCTACTTTTTATAGTGGCTAAACTGTGTAATCATAACAACATGTGATGCACAGGAGCCCAAAAATACTTTTTCCTAAAAGCTAACTTTGTGAAACCCCTGTGAAATTATTTGTTTTACTATGATAAGCCAGTTTGTCCATTTACAATTGAAAAGTCTAGAACAGGCACACAATTAGACAATTGTATTCCTATTCAAGTGAGCCAGGAGCTAAATCAGAAGTTAGCCAGCATTGTCGGCAGAAGTCTTTAGTGCGCACGCTCTATTGGCCCCACATCGTGGAAGATCCGGGTAATGTTACACCCAGGAAGTCACCTTTTTTTTTGCTTCATGTGCTCCTGACAAAATGGGCTCTGCTGCTACACCCAGAATCCCCTTGTTAGAGTCATGTTCACAACACGCTAACATATTGCTGTTTAGCAGCTATAGTGTCTAACATGTTCACAATCTTAATTTAGTGTGTTATCATGCTATCATTAGCGAATTAGCACCAAACAGAATAAACAGCCAAGTTATTTGGTCATGAACCAAAGTATAACACATAAAATATATATAATTTTATATATATATATAAAATAACACATCTGCTGAAGATGAAACAACAGCATATTAACATGCTGACATCCACATTCCTCAGCCTTATGGCCATCACATGATTTTTGGACTAAATAGAACCTCAACATTACAAATTAATGAAAACCAAAAGGGCAGCAAAAATAAGCCTGATTCAACTTTTCATGCAGGGCTGTTGGTCTGAACATGGACCTTATTATCATTATTATGATTACTATAATTATACAATATTATTATTAAAATACATTCCTGCTAGCATTTGATTTTATTTCACTGCACCAATCCAAATCCTCAGTTGTTTTGGTTGCCTGCAGTGGGAGTGAAATACCAGCCCTACATACAGACATCCTCAGATGATCGTGGGAGGTCTTATTTTGCTAATTATCCAGACAGGGATGGTTACAGCATGCTTTGTTTGTGCCTACAGCCACGGCATTACCAAACCGATCCTTCTTTTAAAAGGCAACAAATGCACGATGTCATGAGACCTGTGATGCCTGTAACACTCCGAGAGGAAGCACATTTAATTATCTTCAGGTCAGGGGTCAAGACTAAAGATGGCAGCAGCTAAAAGTCTGGCAGGGAACAAGGTCAGGAAATCGAGGTTTGTTGTCGCAGAGATCTAATTAGCCAAGAGCCTTCATACAGATTGTGGAACCCCAGAGCAGAAGATCTGTGGTGTGCTGTGTTGTCTGGACACGAAATCTTTTTTCTATAAATTGCATTTTCCCATTTGCTCATATGTGGCTTAGGTATTGTAGACTACGCTTCTAGGTACACACACTGCACAGCTGTTTGGATCTCTATGCAGGGAGAAAATTTAAATCCATGGAGTACTCTTCATTTCCATTTTGTTGGTCAGAAAAAACACATGTGGTCCCTCTGAGACATAAGAAGAAAAGGAAACCCCTCTGTAGTCTCATGAATATAGTTTGAATAGATTCAAACAGCACAGCTCAGCATACCGCTGCTGGCTTTGGCTCCAGTACAACTGACAAACTGAGCTCATCCAGTCTCTTATGAGGTGCAATAACCATAAACTAATTATTACGTTATGCTTGCAAATGCAGCGTGCCATGAGGAGGAAATCAAATGCAGACACCACAGGCTGTTTGCCTCAGTGTGACTAGATGTATAAGCATTGATTTAGCATGCAGGCTCTTTGAGCTCGTCTAGCATTGAACCTTTGAAATAAGCTGGGAGCTATGAGGCAGAGCTCAGCAGAAGTCATGCATGACTCGGTCGGAGAGGACAGAGGTCCTCGGTGTTGGGGATTCATCATCGACGAGCCATGCCCGGCTTGGCAGGTGGGTCGCCATCTGACTTTTAAAATGTCGATGATCAAAAACTGCATGAAGAGAAGTCCATATGAGACTTGGTACTACACATATGTATGGAGGTATACTCTAAATGCCTTCAGGTTTTTCAACTGTTGGTCCAGACCATTCTCAAACAAGCTGAGGTCACCAACTGTTTAATTGCTTATGCCATAAGCAAACTTTCCACTTACTTCCTTGCCCGAAGGTGAGCCAAGAAAATTTACAGTAGTTTGGTAAATTTCAGCCAATCCGAATCCCACTTTACCAAATCGAATATAAGCTGCAGTATTCAAGGCTGCATTTAATCAACAGCATTGTGTTAAGAGTCAGCATTTCCATTCTTCAGCTACTGCCATGACACAGAGGGCTACACAGAAAAGTCAATTTCATGGCAAAAGAAGTTGATATGTTGTTCTGTCCAGTCCAACAGGGAAAACTGCCTTTAGATACCACTGTAATGTGAAAAGTGTATTTCTACTGTGACCTTTAGATCACAATCATTGAATTAGTGGATTAAAAGTTTGTTTCAATGCCCATCTCTTGCTTGCAGATGGCAGTCAAGGTAAAGATCATGGTTATGACAAGTTGGCAATGACAGAAACTGTGATGAGCATATTCTTTATTCATAACTAACTAAGTTGTAAATCTTATCTCATAGTATTTAGATCATTTTGTGGTGTTCTGGTGTTTTTTAATACAGATTCTCTTTTGGTTAAACATCTCCAGTCTCCAAATGTTGGGAAGGACTTCAATAGAAAACAGGAAGTGAAAAATACTGTACCAGCAACAGACCGTTCAGTAATATTATTTGGAAGCTAGGTACTGTAAGATGTAATATACCCCTGAACATTGCTTTATATCCTGTCGGACGTGCTTCCCTTTGTCTTGTAAAATTGCTTCTTGCAGCCATGTTCTGTTTTTGTCTTCAGTGTGATATTCTGACATCTCTGTCTTAGGCGTTGACAGCGTTGTGACTCTTCATCTGTCCCTTGCTAAACAACATGCGTCATGCCGATGGCTGACTACAGAATGCCATGTCTACATGTGAGAGCATTCGATATAAAAGCACCTCTTGGGATTTTATGTTTTGTGGTTCTGATAACATGGCAAAAAAAATTCCAAACAGAAAACAAAAGATTTATGCAAACATTGGCACAAATATGAAGTCTTACTTGGCAGGAAAAAAGGTAATCAAATGTGAAAATAAAGCCAAATGACGAATGCACAGTATATTTGTGCAGCAGCTGTTTTTGTCAGGCTGTAAATGAAAGAGATTTGCCATGTGGAATGTCCAGTGTTAAGGTGGAAAGAGAAAGAAAAACAATTGCTAAGTGTGATGTGGCTTTCTTCTTACATTGTGAACACATCTTCAGAACGGACAAACACAAGTTTCTGTAATCATATAGAGCGTGGGCCCACACCCATAAGAGTAAATGAAAAGGCGTACACAATATCATCTCCCTCCGTCTCTCTCAGACTCGCACACATAAACACACAGCATCAACAGACTCCCAGCAGGCCTGCATTGTGGAGGTTTTTTCTGTGATTGATGTCTCTGACCTATTCTGCAAGCAGGCAGCCACATCGGCAACCTAATTACCCTATCATCATCACTGCTCTATCTGGTGGAGCAATACACACACACACACACACACACACACACACATTCACAAACAAGTTATCAACAACTTCCTGGTGACTTTTTGAGCAAAGTTGAGAGTATGCGTTGCAGGTTGCAGTATGATTAAATTTAATTCAGATGTCTGACCTCGGAAAACCTCCCACAGGGGAGAACGTGTTGTTTCACAGTAACTCCTGAGAGCATTTTACGGTAATGCAGAAAAGGCTGTTGTCTGGCAGAGTATAGTGTATTCTATCCATTTTCTGTTTGGATTACTGCGCACATCTTAAATGTCTGCACTGTGGGATGTTTACAGGAACAGTGAACACACTTTTTCTCTTTGTGTCTTTGTCTCTTACTTTGTACCGTCTCCATGTACTTCGCAGTTGGTTAGACCGCCAGTTAGGAGTGCTCTGGCTGGATTCCCTGAAAAGCTATCAGGTTGAAGTGTCCTTTAGCAAGACACTTGCACCTTGCAACTGCCAAAGCGCTATACAAGCTGACGGGATGACCCACAACTGCAACAAGACTTAAGATTGAACTTTCACTACAGGGGATCATCTATATAAAATTCCTGATACATCCAATACATGATTAACTGCTTTATTGCAGGCTAGCCCTGACCCTTTCAGCTTGTGACCCTTCAAATCAATTCACTGCTTGCATATGTCTACCTCTGATGACCAATCCAACCAGTGAGTTATTGTTTAACCCTTGTTTTATTCAAATAATATGTAGAGATAAAAATGATCTTTTACTTTACCAGATCCTTTTCTGTTATCATTTCATGACTTATCAGATTTGTTTCGTAATGCCTAGTTTCAGAACCACTTATTTAAATGTTACTAATTTTCAAGAACATTAAAAAACACTAGCACAGTTGCAGTGTCTCCTCAAAAATTACACTAAGAAAAAAGTATGAATACTCATTTTGCTTGTTTTGAATGTGCAGCTGATGGACACATTGTTCCACAACAGAATCCAAAAAAAAATTGGAGGGCCTGCTCACAGCTGGAAAAAATTAAAAGTAATTGTGGGCAGACGTGAAACAGCTCCAGGGACAACTTGGAAAGCAAATAAATTCAATATTATATCTTTGGACAAACATCGTAATTTTTTGACTGACGTCATCTTATTTCCTTTAAGTAAAAAAAGGTTCAAAAAGTCAAATTGTTTCTTGTGTACCACCTACCAAAACAGTAGCCTATATGTCAAAGATTAGTTGGTACTTCATATTATAGTACAGTAGAAGTATAAAATTGTTTTATTACTCTGCCAGTCCTGGGCCCGTATTCACAAAGAATCTTAAGGCTAAAAGTAGCTCCTAAGTCTGGGAGACCTTAGAAGTAGTCCAGAGGACTCCTAACTTGCTAAGACCTGGTCACAGCAGAATGTTTTGGAGACACTAAATGACAGGGAATTATTAAAATGATGTCGGATGGACCGTGAAGGGATTGAAGTTGTGGTTGAGTTGGTGAGGGACACAATAACGTTCCCAACCAACCGAAACAATCCAATAACGCCAGTTAAAATGTTTGGCAACACTCCGGTGTTCGGCTACGGGGAAAATGCAGCTCTTCGCACGGGACTAGTATTACCTGGGGACCTCAAGTGATTTAGAAATTATCCCACCACGTCTGTGTTTCGTGGCGCGCATTTGCACGGCATAAGAGAAGTCTGTGTTTTAACTCGAATTTACTGACATTATCCCCCAGGTCGATCGCACCGGAGCCCTTGCTGGAGCAGCACAACGGTTAGATATGGATATTTTTAATATAATAACTGGTGAGCCTGTTGAAAGATGGAAAAATGTTCCTTACCGCATGCTGCCATGCATGTAATCCATCTAATAATCTTTCGAGATTTCACTCTTCTGATGAGCCTCCTGAATTTGCACCCAAAATGCTGTCAAAACTTTCATTTATAATTCCCAACGCAGCCTCCATAATTCTCGACCGGGAAAAAGGCGTGGAAAACACAAAAAACCTTAAGAAAAACAAAAAACGACCCCAAATCACAGAGATGCCGATTCGCATGGGACTAATATTATCACAAGACATCTGTGTTTGGCGAAATATGATAGGTAATTTGTGCTAGAATTTTTACTTTACAAATTACGGACATGGCAGATTCGCACGGAATTAAGATCACAGACGACCTCCGCAATTATTACAAATTACTGGAGGTCCTCAGGTTATACTAGTCCTGTGCGAATAGGGCTTTTGTCAATCGGAAAAAGTTGCATTCCATCAATACACAAATTGTCCAAATATACTGGACATTGTTGCACAATGGCCCGGATCAACACATGATTCCCGAATTTTAATAGAGTGGTTTGACACAGCTTTTCGAGCAATCCTGTTTTTCATCGCAATCTTCGCACTTAATTCTCCTCATAAATACATTTCTTTATCCAATATCTTTTCATAGGCTTTGTCATGGGCTTGTAGGCAACTTCCTTATTTTCACTTCATGCATTGCGTAGCCTAAATGACTTTTCAATGGGCTGCCCTGTCACTCAACAACCTATCACCGTTGTCACCGCTTCTAAGTGCGTCCTTATAAAATGACGTCATCCATAGCAACATAGAGTTACTTCTAGTTTAGGAGTTCACTGTTTTCATAACTAAAAGTAGGTCTCAGCGGCTTTGCGAATTACTTTTAAGAAAGCACTCCTAACTCCTAACGTTAAGATAAAAGTCGTTGTGAATACGGGCCCTGATTGTTACCGATGCAAGGCCTGGATACACCACAGTTTAAAGCAGTCACATTTTGCCATAAAATCGATTATTTCCAATGTTATTACTGCAATGACATGATAAGCTGAGGAAGTCAAATTAATCAGTGTTGATGTCCGACATAAACTCACACCTATCACTTATATGCTGACCTTTGATGGGACAAAGAACCCAAATAGTCCAAACCAGAGAAAGCTACTGAAACGTCCTCTGTTTGAACTAAAGGAGTTTCACCACAGAACGATTGTTTGTAGACAGTTCTGACACAAGAGTCGATTGTACTATGTGTTTCGGAATAAAAAATGTGTGAAGTCCCATGAGCAAGCTAGGAAGCCTAGCATCAGCAAGCACTATTTTCCCTCTTCAAAAAACTTTATTAAATGAAATGGTGTTCGGTGATGAACAAAATGATAGGGCGAAGTAAACAGAACAGAGAGAAACTAAAGATAAACTGTGGGAGCTGTTGTCAGTGTGAAGCACTAGCCAAGATGGGCCAGCTAGCAAGTTAGCAGCGCGGCACGTCACCTCACTAACATATTTTGCAGGGATAAGCAAATGTCTCTTTGTGGTGTGACCCCTTAAAACAACAGTATAATTTAACTGTCTGTGTGCCATGGTCTCATATGTCTTAGAAGTCACTTCAAATACCACTATAGCTGTTATCTAACCAGTTTGTTTACTCAAAAGACGTAAGAGGTGAGAAGACAGGTAGAACAACAGACAGGCCATGTGTTTTCATTAAACAGTGTGAAGTTCCATATGTTCCATTAGCAACGTAGCTAAACAAGTTTGTCTACATGAATAACTTTTTATTGAATGAAAGTGTTTGGTGATGAACAAATGTGGCTGTGTAGCACTAGCTAACTTAGTCCGTCTAGAGAGCCGGCAGTTAGCACCTCAGCTAGAGCACTTCATGAACTAGCCCTGCGAGTTGGCACTAGGTCACAACCTTGTTTGCGTGGACAAGCGAACGTCACTTTGTGGTGTGACCCCCCTTGAAGCAGTATATTTAACTATCTATGTCTGTGTGCTTCAGCCATATCCAACTACAAATGTACATACTGGAATTCATTCTTTCTAGTCTCATATGTCTTAGATGTCACTTCTGATACCACTATACCACTATCAAAAGACAAAAGGGTCGAGATGACAGACAGGTGAGGAGTAAGTCAGGCAGACAGGCAGGTTGGTTGACAGACAGTTACAAGTCCTCTGTTTGTTTGCACAACTACTGTGCAGTCAAAGACAGCTTTGATGTAATTGCTTTAGACAGCCCCATTCCCCGCCACCGCTCTCTATCACACTGAAGACACAAAAAACACATACAATCATCATTTATTATTCATCCTATTCAACAAAGCCATTTGAATACATCAAGCAAGCAGGCGGTTCAGTCTGTGCGCCTATCAGATTTAGCTGTAGGGAGGCAGGAGACAGGAGGCAAAACAAACAGGGAAAGTCTGCTCACGCCTCGACAATCATTACACACTGATGTTTGAGTGCACACACTAATGCATATATAGGTATCCAAACGCACACGCATGCATATCATACCATCCTGAATCCCCAAAGCGCATTTTCCAAGAGATGATTATCAGGAGAGCTGTATGATTGCCCCAAAGCAGTCCCATCTGCCTCTGTTTCTTTTAATTATTCAGTCTCTATCCATCCATCTATAATTCACTCTCTCTCTCTGCTCCCCCACATCTCTGCTCCTCAGCTGAGAAGTTCCTTCTCCACATAGAGTCGGCCAAATTACCGTGAGCATATTTGGAAAGCCCTTCCACATGACGAGAGCAGCAAAAAGGAGGACGTGGATTTACAACGAGAAAATACATGTGTGGAAAGAAAAGTAGAGGGAGGGTGGAGTAGAGGAATGAGTGGCTGGTTGGGAGGTCGGTGGGAGAGGAATGACAGGAGATGAGAAGCACAGCAGGGAATTCCAGCACTTGCAAAAAACTCAGTCAGCCATTTAGCCTCCGAAATGACTTCTCACTACTGAAGTAGCAACAACGACAAATTGAAGCTTGAAAAGCACTTGCTCTTTTCTCCTGCCATCATCTCTCTTCTTCAAGTCTGCTTCTGTGCACTCTGCAAGTGAATGTCAGATAACATTTAGGCTGGAACTAACAAATATTTACATCACTGATTTATCTGTTGATTAACGTCATTGTTTTGTTCATCTACTATTATATGTAACATCATAATATAATAATATATACATAAAATGGTCATTGCAATTTCCCAGAGCAAAGGTGGCGTCTTCAAATTGTTTGTTGTATCCCACAATCAATCCAGGGTTCTCCCCAGACGGTGGAACAGCGGCGCTGCGCCGCTCTACCGCTCGGTCAGCGCCGCTATACTCCGCGCGTGACAGTGTCGAGCGTCCGTCCGTCCGTCCGTCCGTCCGCCGTCCCCCGGTTGACGGCTAGGAGCTCCCGGCTGACGGCGATGAGCGTCCGTCCGTCCCCCGGCTGACGGAGTTGATGACCGGCTGTCCGTACGTCCGTGTCTCCCCCCGCCCCGGACTGACATTGACGAGCGGTCGCGCTCCCCCACCCCCCCCCGGACAGACGGTGCGCCGCTATACTAAGAATTTCTGGGGAGAACCCTGCAATCCAAACCCAAAGATATGGTACTTACAATTGTATACCAGAGAAAAGCAACATATGTTGATAAATGTGTGAGCTTGATTCCTGCTGCAACCAAACTGTAGTGTGTATAACCCAGATCTCTGTGTTCTGGCGAGTTCTGGAAAAAACTTTGCTTACAGTAAACAGGTTGGGCACCACCATCTGGCCAATAGACAACGCCATTGTCCATTGTTGATGGCTGATGGTCAATGACTACTGAGCCCTACGCCATCGTAACATCGTGATTCAAAAGAGTTGTCCCACAGATGCTTGACAATATTGACTTTAGCTTCAGCTGGTTGATTGCTGGTTAGTCTGTCATTGTTCTTCTCAAAATGTTTTCCCATCTGTTTAGTCACAGTAGCTCTTGATGTCTTAACCTACTTTGGTCCGAGATAAGAGATAAGAGATATCAAAGTCTTTCTATCCCTCGTCTTCTACCGTCTGATTTGCAGGATATATCCTCGAACTGGTGATCACACTCCCTTGCCCCCCTGCTGGCTAGCAGCAACAATGGCTGCCAGCCATTGCATATCGCAGCAGGGTGCTTGTTCTCAATATGGTTCAGTGTAGTGCTATAGGACTAAACTGAAGTGTAGCCTGTAGCCTTGGAAATGATCCCACATTGAGGTTCTATAGAGTGCTTTACATTTTACCTGAGACTACTATAGCGAAGACATTAGCAGACAGTGTGTCTGAATGCAAATTAACAAATAGACCAACACACAAGGTCGAAAATATCATTAACGGTTAACAGTTGACGACCCTAGTTTGGTTACATTGGGGAAGCAGCTTTTTCTGAAGGTCATGTCCCGAACAACGTCAGCATCCATTGTGATGTACTTATTAATGTTGACATCATCATATACCAATTCAGTGGACATCCCCCACCTTATCGGTTAGTACTTTGATGGTGAAATGACTGTAGATAAAAGGCACTGTGAGCTCTCCTCCATTAATCACCACCTAATGGCAGTACGGTTTTGGCTCTCTAATATGAGGGGCCAGAATACAAATGATTCAAAGCAGCTTTATGAAACACATACCTGGTGTTCAGGCGTACATCAAGGTAAGAACACAACATGGAATGCTCATGGTGTGGCCAAACCACCCATTGTGGCAAGGATAGAGATTGGTCATGCTGCCAATCGAGCAACAGGCTAAGGAGCAGATCTCTAATCTCCTCTTTTCTGGAGTTGCTCATGAAGCGCAAGCACGCATGGGGATCTTCAAGACTGTGGTATGGTACGGGCTCAATTGCTGACACAAGGCAAGAAATGGATGGACAACAATTTGTAGCATCTATTACAGTTTATATACAAGGAGATTGGGATGTAAAGGATAAAACAACAAAAACAACAAAAAAGTTCTCTTCTTTATCCTTTGCATATTAATGCAGTGCTTTCGAACAACAGATGGTGACATGTCCTTGTCCAAACAAGAGATGGAAAAACATGTATTAATATTATGTTAAAGAACATTAAAATATGTGATAGAAGGAAACTGGGTGACCAGGCGGGCAGAAACATTGAATATTTCGAATGAAATGAGGCATGAGATGGAGGCAGGGATGTGATTTTAAGGTTATGAGGCAGTAATGGGTTTTGGGATGTGCAGCTTTTGCTAAAGAGATGTGTTTTTAGTTCACGACGGCACAAAGCGACTAGCTGCCTGTGAGGTAATGATTGAGCTGGGAAGGTCATTCCTCCATTGGGGAGTCATTGTTCTATAAGCTATGATTACATCCACTGATTAAATTATGGGCTGTGGGTCGTTGGAAACCACTGAGCTAAATCAGCAACACATTTAGCCTATAATTAATGAGAGCAACATGATCCATTGGTCAGATTGAACTGCTCTTATAACCAAATCGCAGCCTCCCCAAACACCTAGGTCATTACATCTTATTGTAATCCTCTGCTGCCAAACAGTCCTCAAAATGCATTTAAGATCTTGTTATCTGTTATCATCTGCCAATATGACATAAGTGTGACACTTTTGATGAAACCATAATGCTTTAAGAAGCTTTGAATAAACCACCACGGAGGGTACAAAAGGTCAAACAAGTTTCAAACCCACCAACTAACTGTAATAAAACCACTATGAAACTTGAAAAGCAATTTATTGCCGTTGGCACTGACACTAAGTAACACTTTGCCATCCAACACTGCTTCTGGCCGCCTTTTGTGGGGTTTAAGCATTTTGTTTGAGTTTTCACGATACGTAGTATCAAATGCTGTTTTAGTTCATTTCATTGCACTTTAAACTGGTTTACAACTCTTGCCTGTTGAGAGAAGCAGTCGTGACCGCTGCCGTTTTTAGTACCACGTCAAAAGAAAGAGGCTTTACGGGCACAATACTCACCAAGTTTTTTATGTGGTGGAGAAAAGGCTCTGACAGACCAAAGAGAATTATAGATGGAGATAGAGAAAGCCAAGGTTCAAAGGTTTGTAAAGATTTCATGCCCTAAAAAGTGTGGTTTGACTGAACTAGGATTGCTGTTGGAGTTTTGACCTCTTTAGACTTTTTTTATTTATTTATTTATTTATTTATTTATGTTGTTTATTTCGGGCATGTCAATTCATAAACATCACATTTCATCATTGTTCAAATAATACAATACACATGGCCGAAAGGGAAAAGCGGGAGAAGCCAAAGCTTATCAAGTCCCGCCCCCATTACCCACAGGATAAAATCTTCATCCTGATCTTTTCTTGTCATTTGCATTTACATTTTCTTTTCTCTTTTTTTTTTTTTTTTTTTTTCAACTTCTTTTGTTATGACCTTTGACAAAACATATTACAGCAGTAGCATACAGAGCTGAATTCAAGCTCTAGACAGTACATACAGATTACATGTGTGTCTACTGTTGTGTGCCGATTTACAGGGCTAGTTGAGTTCTTCACAGCTCAGAAGAACTTCTGATAACTCACAGTAGTGTCACAGTGTTCGTACCCAAGTTATCTCACATTGTTGATACACATTATAACAACATCCTGCTATGTACAACTGGCATTTCTCTTTAGACTCCCTTCTCCTTGGAAGTACGTAGGTGAAGTTGTTCTAGAAACCTGTACTCTCCTTCCTGACTGTGAGGAATGCCATATAGAATGTCAGATGTGTCACAGTAAACAATGTAGCATTTTATCCATCTCGTCAGTTGTGAACCCATGTTAAAGCTGCACGATAAGGTTCAAAGAATAATAATTTGATTTTTTTGACAGATACTGCAACTGTGAAATTAATTATCACAAAAAATGTGTAAAAAAATGTTTTGATTATAATGGCAGCCTTTTATGATTTTGGTCATATTGTGATTTCCACTGTATTTTGATTAACTGTACTGTCCACTCACATTATGGATAGTCGGATTGATGGTCACAACTTTGATTAAAAGTAAATGTATACACAGAGAACTTCATTAGTTTTATCTACCAACGTTTTGATGATCAAAGTATTATTTAAACATGATGGCTGCATCCTCATAAATATTGACAAATGCAGTGTAGACCTAACTTGTGTTATGGTCAGTGAAAAATGCAGGGTCACATATTCATATTTGATTCAAACATCATCTGTTGTCATGCTTGGCTCACAATCACATGCATAGGCACCGATCCCGTGGGTGCTCCGGTGCTCGAGCACCCACTGACAACGCTGAGCACCCACTGGCCAATCGGGATGGCCGATCAAAAAAAACAACAAAAAAAGAGTACCTGCGGAGGCTGAGAATAGCCCCTCTAACACAGAGACGCTGCATTAACGCCGCAGTGGTGGTTCGTCACTGTCAATCTAAACCCGCGGACCGTTTATAATGTGTAGTAATTGAGAACCCACTAAATGACATTATTACATGATGGCCATCAGTAAACAGTAAACAGTCTCGGTCGCGAGGGCTAAACATTGCGGTGATTTCTATCAACACAACCACTTGAGTGAGTTCAAGGTTTTTGCCGGTGACAGACGCTGTTTTTGTCTGAAAAAAATCAGAAAATAGTTATACAGTAGCAATAGTTGGTTATTTTCTCATAAATTAGTTGCTAAACTGTAAGATTCCCAAAATCCAATAAAGAGGAAGATAAAGGTGCTAACATCTGCGTAAAATCTAATAGCATCATTGCCAAATGTCAATACAGTTAATTCTTTAATTAATCTTTATTCTAATGTCATAATATCCACCTTATCCCTAGCCCCTGTGATATCTATCTATAAATGGCGTTTTCAAATCGTAACAAGATGCTAGTCTTTGTTCTCAGAGCTTAAGGCTTAAAGTGCATCAGTTACTATGATAGCTTGTCAATCCTTTCCTCAGTGACAACTATAGTAGACTCGTGGCTAGCATGAAATCTCCTAGACCTCAACAGTAACATTATGGTAAGGGTACTAGACGGTAGTGATGGGAACGAGACCGCATATGTCGAGTTCGAGTCAAGACCGAGTCTTTAAAGGGTCAAGACCGAGTCGAGACCAAGACCATAGGTTTTTAAATGCAGCCGAGACCGAGTCAAGACCGAGTCTTTAAAGGGTCAAGACCGAGTCGAGACCAAGACCATAGGTTTTTAAATGCAGCCGAGACCGAGTCAAGACCGAGTCTTTGAGGTGGCAAGACCAAGTCGAGACCGAGTCTTTAGGGAGTCGAGACCGCATCGAGAGCGATCAAAAAGAGCAGATTTGTTTTTCTTTGCTAGTTCACTGTTCAACCCACTCCAGAAGAATAACGTTAACTGCTGTGTGCAGTGTGTGCGTGTGTGACGTTTGGGCAAACATTGTATCAATATCTTTCAAAATCGTTGCTGCGCAAATACTGCAAATACGAATATTTGCAGTGATGTTGATAGGTTTTCAATGTAGTGAGTCCCCGGGACCCACAGGTGGTGAGTTGAGTGGGTCCCTGGGAAATTCAATGGGTCCCGACTCCCCAGTTAAAAAAATGTATTTCTTTCTTATATTATTCTATTTCTTCAATGTTCAAAATGTATCTGAAATTAAACAAATAAAATTCCAAATCTGAAAAGTTTATTGTAAAACAACTGTCACAGTGGCATGACATATGACATTCAAATCAAACAGCATTTTTGTAGCAACATAAATAGCACCAAAGTAAATTACTAAAATTCAAATAGTCTGCTGACCTGCAATAGGTTTTATCTTTTTATTTGGTGGCATTTTTGCGTTCTCCTTTTCTTGCTTACTCCTAAGGTAGTGATGGTTATAAGGTTAAAATGGTGGCTGCCATTCAATGTAGTTTTCATCACCACCACCGGATTATGTTTTAATTATTACAGCACGTCCCGTAAACGTTAAAACGTAATCGACACGAATGAGCAAAAGAACAATGAACAATTTTGGGTCGGGGGGTGATGATAAATGACACTTAAATCTGTGTCTATAATAACCCCACCCTGACATATAAATGTCACATCTGTCTTGATTCGTTTAATTAAAATATAATATAATATCTATAATAGAAGCGTACTGCAACTGTACTTTTTTTTTACCATTAAATGTTATTTTATACATTATCATATTTTATAATGTTCTGTCATGGACTATGTCACTTCACTGCTAACAGAAAAGACAGCTGCTCACTGCCAGTTGCAGCTTCTTATCTTGATCTGCAGTCTTTGTTAATTTTTTGTCATGATTGTTATTATTAGTACTTAGATTATCAAAAATCACAGTTACATGTCAGGATGTGGTTATTATAGACAGATTAAATATTTAACTGTCATATGTCATCACAGTAACAGCGTTACATACATTAGCAGCTGTAAACACATAAAAACATTATAAAACACATCATGTGGTTTGGTGTCGACCTGTATACTGAACGTATCAGGAGTAATTAACGTTTATAATCATCAGAGAACGTTACAGACATTGTTTTTGGTTGCTCTACGTTTCCAGAGAATTCACAGAGAAGCTGGAGAAGTTTGTGACATTTTCATCCTGCATTTTTGTGAGGAGGGAATCAAACGCCTGTCCCAAACGCCTGGTCTGTAAGTGGTTGAAACAAATACATGCCCGGGTATTATTTGGTATTTTACGGTAGATCCTGCCTCATCAGCACGAGCTGAACAATAAATCTAACACAGCAAGAGAGGCGGGACTTAAGGCAGAACAGCCAATCATCAGCCGGTCAGTCCCAAAGCCGGTGTCATGTTTGAAGCAGCAACAGGAGAGAGGAGGCAGCTGCAGCGAGCGCAGACACAGAGCGGCCGGAGAAAGTGACTCCGGCCGCAGTGAGGTGTTTGTGCAGAAATGCAGGAAAAAGTGTTGGTGTTGAAACACACACATCCCCCACGGGTGCGACGCCCCTGGTTGAAAGGAAATCAGCGGTGACGGGCTAGTTGTTTTGGTAGCGGCTAAATTAGCATGTCGCGATACTTTGTACAGGGGATCACGTCTGCGCCGAGTAGATGTGCAGAGGGTTGAAACAGCGCTTGTCCGGTCTGCTAACAACAAGGTTTCTTTTGCCAGTTACTGTGATTAAACACGAGTTGTTTAATGTTCACAATGTATCATTTTTAATGGGAAAAATGAGGTGCGTCCCCGGGACGCATGGATAGTAAGTTTAGTGCGTCCTTTCAGATTTTGGTCTCGGTCTAAAATTACGAGTCCCCCTCCTTCCAATGAAGGACGAGACCGAGTCAAGACCGAGTATTTTTGCTTTGGAGTCCGAGACGAGACCGAGTATTTTTGCTTTGGAGTCCGAGACGAGACCGAGTAAGCAAAAAATGGTCTCGAGACCGGTCTCGAGTCCAAGACCGGACTCGAGTACTACAACACTACTAGATGGTAAGCTAGATAGCCAGACATGCTACAGTTTGCAGCTTTATTTATTTATCCTCATTTGCACTAAATTGTCTCCTGTTTTTGTTGTACTGTTGTTCTTATGTGCGGTGTCCTTGAGTGCTTTGAAAGGCGCCTTTAAATAAAATGCATATTATTATTATTATTGTTATTATTATTATCATCATCATCATCATCATCATCATCATTATTATTATTTGCAGTGCTTCAGAGCACATAAACACACTTTTCATCCATTCCTTACACTTTTTATTTATAAAGGACACGATCACTAAAGTCCTTAATTACATAGACAATGTTGGAGGTGTGGATGAATAGATGGACATTTTTGCATCATGTATAAATGCACGTGGCACACGTTTTATTGCACTAGTTGATGACGTCTTTTGAAAGAACCATTATCTTTTTTTTTTCCAAGAATAATATCCACCTGGGGTGAAAATGACACGTCCCGCTGAGACATGTTGAAGCTCTGCTGCAAATGAAAATAGTTCTATTAGATTGA
The DNA here is from genome assembly GCF_900880675.1 of Sparus aurata. NCBI lineage: Eukaryota > Metazoa > Chordata > Actinopteri > Spariformes > Sparidae > Sparus > Sparus aurata. The sequence goes on from NC_044205.1 coordinate 11,754,036, forward strand.
CCGTTGAAGACACTGTTGAAAACCAGGTTCGATTTATGAATCAATTTGTCATCATCAAAGACTGTCAAAGCAAAGCCGACAACGCTCAGTGGTTTTTCATTTGTCATTGCGGGATTGTCTCTGCTTTGATAGGAGCCATTCTCTATTTCTCACATTCACTAAATTGCTTTCCCTTTGTCAGACCTGATAATCACTCGTATATTGTAGTCGGTCAATGACTAGGAAAGAAGTCTGGCACAAGAACCAATCTGGAGGGAAAAAAAACCCCTGCCTGGTTTGTAGACACAGAATAATGACTGAATGTGTCGGGAGTAAATGTCAATAGCGGGACAACTGTTTTATGAAATTTATGACAGTAAATTTGAAATGTGCAATGTCAGAAATGTCTATTTTTTGCGTGTGAGTTTGTCCCCTGAGACAAAGACAGAAAGGCATAATTGTGTGTCTCTGTGAGATAAGCCTCTGCCACGGTTCGACGTCTGGCTTTTATCTTATTGAAGGCTGGTTTATTAATTGCCCAGAGAAGAATAACAAAAGCTGAACGGGGGTTTGATGAAATCAAACTTTGAATGATTGATGTGTTTGATGGTGGTCATAAAATCTGTTAGTTCCGACATTCAGCCAGAGAGTAGCAGCAATACGACTCCCTCTCTGGTCGTCTCTCCTCCCTGTTGCTTGACAGTATTTGCCAAACTTTGAGTTTTATCTGTTTTCAAATAGTTAGGTGTGGCCCTACAATCTGGACTCAGTAAAAAACATCGGCCCAAAGGACTCCATAGAAGATCATCATCCAGTGAAAGATAGCACGATCAAAACATGCGATTCGTCGAATCATTAGGCCAGAGAGAATGACACAACTCATGAAGCTGTGAAGCCAACAGGGCGATCACCCACTGTGTTCCGACCACTAAGGAGTCTGAATCACTCAAAATGTCCCTCCCTGGATATAAAACTTTGTTGTAAATCTGTAAGAGGTTCCAACTCCAAACACATGAGGACGAAAGGATCCATTTAACCGAAAGTCCGACAGTCTGTTGTCCAGAATACAAACACCCGTTGTTCCAAAGGCCCATTGCTTCAGAAATGCAAACTTTAGTCCCTTTAGTTGTTAGTTTGGTGACAATCTGCCCTGTCCATGATGCTTACTCAGCAGGGAGTGTGGGTCTGGCCTGGCATCAAACGACATACCCTAATCCTAACCTGATGCCAAGTTATTAAGGGCAATAAAACTCCTGGGAGAGTGTGTATTTTCGGAACAACCGACCTTCAGAGCAGAGGGCTTTTGTTTTATTTAGAAGAAACAGGCTGTCGAACAAATGGGCCCTGGGACAAGAATGTGACATTTTTCGGACTATTGGCATTCTGGAATGACAGGCTGTGAGGCTGGGTAGTCCACCTGGAAACTGCTAATGGAAGTTACTGCTTCCAGCCAAGACATAACCTCACATTAAACCATGTACTGTATTGTCGCTGTACATGTTATTTAATTTGCACAAAATCAGCCCAAACCAGGGGTAGAGACTCTTAGCATGCCACTCCCTCCCGGAGCCTGTTGGGTGGGTCGGAGTCTGCAGGGAGATTCAGCTCACCTGGTCTGGTTGCAAGACTATATTAGCAGGTGGCAGTAAGCCGGTTGGTCTTTCCCTTCCTACAGCTGGCATCCACCTTGCATCATTTGTCGAACGATTTCTGTTAACCTTACTTTCATTCATTATATGTTTTGTTGTAAAATCTCTTCCATGGACGCCCTTCTTGTCATGTTCCCTGAGCCAGTTTGTGACAAGCTGCTGGTAGCTGGATTTCGTTACCTTTGGCTAACCTTCTTCCAGTTACAGCTACATGCTATATAGGCAGAATGGCAGGGATATTACCATCTAAAAGCAATAATATACAAAAGCATATTTTACATTACTTAGAATTTTGAAAATGTTATGTTTAGTGCCTAAAGAAAACGTCCCTTTGTCTGTTGGTTGGTTGGTTTGTCACCAGGATTATACAAAAACCACTAAACGGATTTCCACGAAACTTGAATAGAGGATGGGTCTAGGCCCAGAACACACCATATCAACTTTTGGTCAAGATATCAAGATGAAGGGATACATTTTTTGTCACTTTCTTTAACATTGTGAAATAGTTTGTTTGTCGACACTTTAGTTGGTTTCTCAGTGAATAATACATGGCCCTTGATGAAAAAGTGAGCACAATCTGATGTGGATCCAAATAAATATTCGGATCTAGCTGATTTAAATATGATTTATTCGATATTGGATTAGGCTTGATTGAATTAAAGGGACTGTTTGGCCTTGGCAGAGGTCTACACTCTGCCATTCTAGTCGCATATGCTTTTGTTCAAGGCAGCTCACATGGCAACTGGCAATGCATTGAAGTGTAACTGGTTGTAAACAAAAGCATTTGTTATGCTTCTTTGGGCCACAGAACGACCAAAACAGTCTCTTTAAAGTAGCTTTAAGCATTTAAGTAATTCCTTAGAACTTCAGTTTTGTCACTGAAAAAGGTTAAATGGTGCTGCCACACTGAAAAGTCTGCTTAATCATTCTTTGGCTTTTCTTTTTCTGTTTTTTAAAGCACTTCCTGCAGATATGTAGAAATAAAGGTTAGAGTTTCAGCCCTACCAGTTTTCGTCCTTCCTTCTTCATGGATGTTCACACCTGTCGGTCATTTCGATTGAACTCAACTGCATCTGTTTTGGGAACAAAGGACAGGAGTGATGGTGAAAAACCGAAATGCAAAAAAGACGGGGGGAGAAAAGAGTGTGTAAAGAGCTAAAAGGCGAAACAGAGAAAGAAACTGAAAGAATGGAAGAAGCAGATAGATGGAGGGAAGAGTGAGATAACAGCTAACCAGGCCAACGGAGGCAAGGTGGATTGATTGTGGCTTATCGGCGCCTAAACCCGACAGGTGAGTGACAGCTGGATGCACATCCTTTCAACCGAGACCCCCACACACACACACAGTTAGTCAAACACACTCAAATACACACATTTACGCACTCTCAAAATGAAGCTGTCTCTGTCTTAATCATTTTCCCTCATTTACATGCAACGATCAAGGCTCTTGACTCAGGAAGGAAGGGGGAATAAAGTGTGTGTGTGTTTGTGTGTGTGTGCATGGTCTCACGTCTCAGAGTGCTCGCTGCAGGCAAGAAGTAAAACATGGTCATTTGTTTGTGATTGCCCAAGCAAATCTCTTCCTGGTCTGGGTGCTCTTGTATTGTTTGTGTGTGTGTGTGAGAGGCGGAACAGTCACTTCTTTAAAGTCAGTATCAGGTCTTACAGAAGCTTTGGTCCATATTATTATCATAATACAAAAAACACAAGTGTGGAGGAGGTATGTCGCAAAATTTTGTATAAAAATGTTGATACAAACATAGTAAAATCAATACTATTCTGTTTTCTCTAAAAAGACAAAACCTGGTAGACTTGAAAACATAATCAATACATTAATAAATTATAAGAATACATTTTGGTTGCAGCCAAATGATGAGTGAAAACTTGTTCTTGGAGCACAATATGAAGGCATTTATCTTAATTGGTATTTTATCATTCATTCATTATCCAACAAAAAAAAGAAATTAAATGGCAAATGGCCATTTTTACATTTTCAGATTAATAAGTGAGCCTTAGAGGAGCTTGTGGGCAGATTTTGATACCCCTTAGTAATGCCAGGCTAGCAGTTTACCCTTTTCCACTATTTATGTCAAGCTATGCCAACTGGCTGCTGGCTGGCATTAGCCGTATACTCACCATACAGAATATGAGAGTGATGTCAGGCGAATAAGAAAATAACACTGTATACATTGAGACACAAAAACAATGGAAACATGCATTGTAACAGTGATGTTTTAACTAGCCTTGTAATATTTTCAGTTTGTTGCAAATCAGCCTGTCCTCATCAAAGCACAACCTTAGGCTATAGGTTGAATGTAAAAGCAGCTTATTACAACCTATACTGATAATTCTGTGGTCTGTAGCTGTGGTCTTTATCGAATGATAAGAAGTATATTGCGTGTCAAAGTCCAAATAAGGAGGAGGTTGGGGACGGGATGTTGGGTCATCGAGCACAAGACTTTCACCCAGAACACCGCAGCTGGTGTCTATTGTGAATCCAAATGTAAACTGTAAAGTATATAAACTTACTTACTAACTTACTTACAAAATTATGTCAGGCACACAAGTGCAGTTACATCAGCTGCATAGTTATTTTATCCCTACTCTCAATGTTTTTCTAAACCTAACCAAACTGCCAAAAGCCCATACACCTGTTGCTGGTGCGCTGTAATGGTCACGTTGTTTTTGGAGTGACTGGCAATCAGCAAATTCCAGTGTTGAGGTAGAAAGATGTGTTGCAATAAACGACAGAAATGTAAAAACTATAATCATGTCTTAGAGTGAAGATGGCCAGCTGGAGCAGAGGACCTCCAATATGGCTGCCAGTTAATTTCCTACAATCCCAAGACATACCTCATCACCTGCAGGTGAATCAACTGGGAAACATTTCTAGTCTTAACCAGCCTTTAATAATCAGGGTGGGGTGTCATCTGGATGTTAATAAAGTGTTGGCAGTTTACGAGAGGCTGCGTGTGGGAAGCTGTAAGATCTTCTTACCAAGAGGATTCTTAAGACTTTAAAAGTTTGCGCTGAAAATTAAACAATGATTTCATATACGGAGCTCTCTGTTATGAGCACACACAGTAGCCTGACACACAGCTCTTGTGTTTATGACATCATTGGATATGGTGGGCTGACTGTGATGCTGCAGCTGCAACACACACACACACACACACACACACGCATGCGCGCGCACACACACACAAAAACAGTGCTCACAGGCCCTTTGGCTTGCCTGGCCTGATTCAGACAGGAGCTTCACTTTCCCACGCTTCCAAAAGTGGAGCAGACTGCCCTGGAAGAAGATACCGTGGAATATTTTAATACTGGACACACTATCGGAATATTGTGTCTCATATCCAGACAGTCCCGTTAGTCCACTGGCCTCTTTTTGTTTTATTTTCATCGCACACCCATGCACACACGCACACACCTACATGAAGGCCTCACAGATTGTTTTGATGGATTTCTGCACTTAGAACCGAGGATCAAGTTTACTGTACATGCAGGCATTTTAATCCGTGCAGCCTGATGGATTACATGTAAAACGTGGTTGATAATTCATAGTGTTGTATAGCGAACAACCTGATCGATTCGCCATGCCTCCTGCCTTAATCCTGTAAAGACTCTGCCCAGGCTCGAGCTTGCCGTCCTGTTACATTGTCTTTTAATTGAGTGGGACGGCTCAGCGTTATGGCATCACTCCCACGCCCTCAGGGAATGCAGGTGGTAAAGCTTACAATCCGCTACGTATTGTGTGGCTGTGGTAGCGCTGGGTATCGGTCCCACTGAGCTATCAGTGGTTGAGCAGCAGTGTGTGTACACTGATGTTACGTGATACATCCTCAGGGAGTGAATTCATTTCCTCCTTAAGCCTGTGCATTTGTTGGCATCTGGCCTCGTCTAAAAAAAAATTCTCAGCTGTCTTTTTCTTCCCTTCTCCCTCCATCTATTTTCCACTGTTGCTCCATGTGCCAGGGCAGCACACTACATTATGGACTGATTATAGCTCCAATGGCCTCATTACTGTCAACGGAGGTCTCAAACAGGGTAATAGCTGCCTAATTCTGGGCTATTAGAGAAGATGATTTGCCCCCTTATTAGCCCTCTCTGCTTGGTAACCAGACAATCAATGAACTGAGCTACAGCGAGTTTGTGTTCTTTGGCAGTGAGATGTAAAACAGACATGAATGCATACACCATGTCATGACTCAGTGACAGACAGACAGACATAGAGACGAAAATTTAAACTTATATTGTACACTCAGACAGTAATCGCTTCAGCTGACTCCACAAACCAGTAAGAGGGCTGGTGTTAGCCGCAGCCCATTAGCACGGTGTCAATCACAGATGCCATCTTCTGACTTCCAGAGCATACATCACACTTAAGCCGGCAATTTGTAGCTGATTAATAAACAGCTCTGCTGCCACAACAGCGCGCTGTACTGCTGTCAAATAGAAAGTGTATGGATGATTCAATCCAATTATAGGAATAAAGTGAGTATTAGGGGAGTAACTTTTTATTTTATTCTAACACTGCCCCATCAGAGCAAAGTCCTGCCATTTCTGACCTCTACTCCCAATGTGTTTTCAACATGGCCGGCCGGTAAGAAACTTAATCATACTACAGCTAAAGAGTACACCAAAATACGGTTCTGACAACATTTGAGTAGAGAAACTGGCTATATAGTATCAGAATAATCATTAAAGTTTGACCAACACTGCCTAGTTTGACAGAAATCTCAAATTTCTGGCACTGTAGTTGTTAAGGAATTGACAAGACCTGGCGGAAAACTTCAACTATTAGTTACGACATTTTAAACGAATCAACACCTGGAGTCATATTGAATTCAGCTCTAATGTGAAGGGAAGAAGTGTTCAGAGATGACTTCGCAACTTTTGGGATTCAAAAAGTGGTTTCATCTTTACTCCCGTCTAAGATGACTGCAGCAGCTATCTGCAGAGGTGAACTCTACAGTCAGGTGATTATGTTGACTGCTGACTGAAGCTGGAGGGGGAATGTGCTTTACTTCATGAAGACAACATTCACTGAGCGTTGACCTGAATTTAAACACGAAGACACACATAACCTCGCTATATGCCACTGCTTGCTGACATCAGTTTATGGCTGGTGTACAGTAAAGTAATCTAGCTTTTGGGGCAGATAAACACTGCATGAGTGATCCAAATAAACGTGTATGATCCTTCACTGCTGGTGAAGACACCACTATCGGTGATGAAAAAAAGATCTGATGTGACGCAGCCTCAAATGTTCACTGACAAGGTAAAGTATTAAAGTTTTATTAGCGTAAAGTTTCTTCCCTGCCCTGGAAGTTGTGACGGGCAACCAAATCAATGCACCGTTACCTTGAGTCAACTTGTGGATTTCTCTGGGTCTCTGGGTTGGAAACATTTGTGGTAATGGAAGTACACAACTCAATAAAAAATATATAAAAACAGCTAGGAATGTCCCGATCCGATCTGTAGGATCGGGGCTGATCTGGGCATTTTTCCGCTGATTAGAATTGGCAATTTTGAACGTGGACCCAAGCCCGATTTTTTATTTTGCTTTTGTTTTTTTTCACGTCAGTGCACAATTTGTGGCAGAACTTAGATGCGCGCTAACGTTACTCTGGTAAACCTGTGGATAAAATGTCTGCAGTGTGGAAATCACTTAAATTTGAAAGTGAAAGCAGTCCAACAGCGACATGTAACATCTGCAATATGGCCGTTTCGCGGAGCTGCATTTAATACTACTCATTTGATGCGGCATATACAAAACAAACACTCAAAGAATACAACGTGTTCACTCGAAAGTACAGGCAAGGACACCAAAGCAGCAAACAGTCGCGGATACTTTCAAAAGGAAAGAGAAATATCCTCGAGACAGCGACATGGCCACAAATATTACAGAGAAGATAACTGAATTAATCGCTCTGGATAACCAGCTCATCTCCATCGGCGAGGATCAGGGTTTTCTTCGTCACCTGGAGTTTTTGAATCTCCGGTATGCCCTACCATCTCAGCATTACATTACATTTACTCCACTTTCGAGGTACAACGTGCCAGTATGCGAACTAGTTACGTGGGTCTCATACAGCAGAGCGTGTAAAACAGGCAATCGAGGAGATGCTGAATGCTGTGAAATAGACGAGCAACGCGTCCACGTCATTTTATGTGACAACGAAAAGAACATGTAAAAAGCAATGGATAATAAGGAGGTACCAAATGTGGGCTGCGTCTCACACACACTTCAGCTGGCTGCACACGAGGGTCTGCTGTCACAGTGCAGCGTCACACACTCACCTGCTAACACAAGGAAGGTGGAGGCCAATGTTGGAATAGCATATGCAGAATAAGAAAGAGCCAGATGAAAGTATATACATTGTTTCAACAAAATAAAGATAACCTATTAAGGAACAGCTTGGATGCAGGTACTATTTTCTTAATGCAGCTGTATTATCCAGGAAAATATTAGTTCAGGCTAAGTATCCGACTCGGTAAAAAAAAAAGAAAAATCCAATGTAACCATGCAGTGAGGTATAGAGACTTTGTAGAATTATGACACAACAGACCGAAGGAAGATGTGAGCAGCTATACATGTACTGACAACCTAAATAAAGGTTTTTGTACAACAGGTACACTGAAGCCTCGCTCTCACCTATGGATTCACGCTGGCGACTGATTGTGATGATAACCTTATTCCTCTATTTTGTGTTTTGGTTCCTTTACATAGTGAAGTGGAGTGGAAAAACAACTCAATGCTTCAGTTCACAATCAAATTGGTTATTTCCAGTTTATCAGCACCGTACACGAGGGGGCTCTTGAATAAACTCGAATCTTTCTCAGTCTCACTTTTAAACTCTCGACTAGCAGAATGTTATTTCGAGCTCCAATTCACAATAAATGGCACCCTTGTCAGCCTGTTACACTCTGAGAAGGGCAAATATCAATAAAGAATGCTCGGACACAGCGTTTCCTCTCTGGCAGCTTCACTGAAGATGTATTTTTTTTTCTAAAGTATCAACAGTAGGTACAAAATGTACATATTTAATACATGAAATATTACAACATACAAGAATATGTATTTTCTAATAAGTCCACGTTCACTCTGATTTTCTGCTGGTTTTTAACAGGTAAACAAACGGGTAAATATATTACTACATTTCTCACTTTTTCTTTCAGCATTACACTATACCTTTTGTTGAATGCATGTGTCAAACTTATGCTCAACAACATGTGCTCCGTGCTGCCCCAACCAGAGGACCGAATTAAGCTAGCTGCTAACCAGCATAACAAAGCATTATAAGGAATCCAAACATAAAAGAAATGCTTCTGAAACACTCAAAATTCGGTCAGCACATTTATAAAATATATGCAAAACAGTTTAAAAAAAGGGAGTCAAGAATTCAAGCGCAACATAGTTTCCTTACCTGAAAAGGGGAAATATCATTAAAGATGCTCAAACACGGCGCTTCTTCTTTGGCAGCTTCGCTAAGATTGAGCCATCATGGCGGAGAGCTCCCCCTTCCGGCCTCAGCAGGCATAACTAATCAATCACAAGCGTCATCCATAGACATGGCGTCATCACTCAGAAGGCTCACCAGGTAGATCACAGATTAGCTCATCTGACAGGTAGGTATAATTATAACTTTTAAAAGTTTTTACCCTTGTTTGTACCAAACACAGTTTGACTTCTTTCACATTTTTAACTTTATTCACATGAATTTGAAATTATATATTTTTTTATTTATAGCTGACCTATTTATAAATGAGTTATATTGTCACCTTGACAGTTTTAAAGCTGATTTTAATTATTTTTTTAAGCATATAAAATGAGTCTATCACACCTCCAGTGTTTTAGTCTATATATGTGAATGAAGGACTGCATAATAGAAATCCTTTTTTCCGCATGAGCTATGACGCACAAGAAAAATAAAAGAAGTTTCAAGTGTTTCTTTGTCCAAATCTCCTCCAGAAGACTTCACATTTAAACGCATTTAAATGTAAGACAGTGGAGCGTGCGCGATGATGGTGGGACACAAGACAAAGGAGTGAGGAGAGGATGAAGGATAATTTCCTTCACTGAAAGCCTTCCGAGCCTTTCTTGTTTGAAATGCAAAACCACTCGAGAAAATAAAAAAACTGGAGGGACGGAACAAAATTCTGCAATTATTCCAGCTGTCTGACGGAGACACCTGCCACCCCTCACCTGTGCTGCAGGGACAGGCTGACAGTGAGGGGGAGACTCTGTCACCATACCTGAACACAGGTGTTAGGTAGGCTGACGTCTCATCTGAACCTGCACTGCCAAGTGTATCTCCACACACATACACATACATCGAACCTATAGGCAGGGCTGATACTTCCTGTTTGAGACACCTGAGGCATCACAGAGATAAGACTTGAAAAACAGCCACCAGCACTGTTGCACCGTCTCCTCAAAGTAGTCAAGCTTCACTTTAAATCAATGCAGCTCCTAACCACCACGGCAGCACACACCACTCCTACCAGCCCCCAGGGAGAAATAATCGCTTTTTCTTGACCTCCTTCACTCTTTTTTCTCTCCGTCTTTTTGCTTTAATGCAGTTATCAGCTGAGTGTTAGCACTGAGTTGCTCTTTTGGTTCTTTACGCTAGGATTTAATGGGAGTGCAGCGTCTCGATAGCACTGTGTGGTCAGTGGAAACAGATCTCAACCCCTCGCCAACCCTTTGTTGCGTTGCTATCTGTAGAAAACACATGCTTTCCAGTACAGAGACAATATGGGTTCAATTTCTATTTTGTTTGGTAAAAAAAGTGCTTTTGCTCTTGAAATGTTGGTCAGTTCATCTGAGTTTTTTTTTCGGTTGAAGATTTGGAAAGATGCATCACACCACTGCACAGCATGCTCCAAGATATCAGCTGAAATATCAGAGGCCTCGTCCTCGCCAGGGTTCGAATCTGCCCTGTGGCCCTGTGTGTGTCCCATCTCTCATCCAGTTTCCTGTCGCCCCTCAGCCGTCTAATAAATCCACACACAAAAAAAATGGATTCATCTTCACTCCTGTTTATCAACCTGACTGCAGCAGCGACCCACAGAGATGACCTCTATTGTCAAGCATTTATATTCTGTAATGTTGACTGCCAACTAAAGCGCGTGGGGAAATGGGATTCCCTTTATGAAGACATTACAATAAGGGGAGGGGAAAAGAAGCGAGAACCGTTGTCTCTGGTGAGTGATGAATTCACTGACCTGAATTTATATGTGTATATATACATATCCTACATCAGCCATAATATCAACTGGCCAAAAAGAGAGATCTGTCCCTCGAAAAAATTGTTGTCTCCTTGCTCTTGAAACTTTGATGTTTGCTGCATCACTCCCGGAAAAATTGTGTCGTTCCTCAGTGCCATGTTTTTTTTTTCTTCTTCCTCTTCTTCTTCCAGTGCGCAGCTGAAACAGATTGGAACAGATGATAAAGTCAGCCTCTCATGGGCTCATTAGTTCATACAGGATGTGGACTGGAAAAACACAGAAACCTGGACAGAGCAGATGGGTTGCCTCCATGGAAAAGAAAAGGATCCGACTGAGGAGACACCAGTTCCAAAAAGTCGGTACAGCGACAGGTGTGAGATGTGCGCGAGGTCATGTGAAGCCTAAAAGACGCTGGATGCGACGTCATGCCTGCATCAACTTAAATCGCAAATGGTCCTGTCCCAAAGTACTGTCACATCAGAGGCTCATCCCATTGGCCTTTGAAGTTGAATATAAGCACGGGTGAGAAGTATTTCCCAGTGGACATGAAGCAGCAAATTGATAATTAAGCGCGGAATACAAACTGCCTGTTAGCAGCAGTGAGCATCCTTCGGCTGCAATGCACACAGTTTTCCATATGGTTAAGTCTTCGGCCAAAGTTAAACTACAAGCGATTGATGTTGTGCACGTGCGCTAATAAACGCCGCTCGTGGGAATTCCATTATGCGCTTGGAAATTCATGGAGCGAGCGTGCATAACTAAATCAAGTAGTCGGCCCGGCAGACAGCTTCCTCGATTTCTTCCAGAGGTGTAAGGGCATGTCTCTGAGAAATATATTCTAAGTGATTCAAATGGATGCAAATGTAAGAGGAAGAGAACAAACAGAGGATTAGGAGGAGCAGGCTGCACTAAACAAGTGACTCTTTAGTCTGGATTTAAATATTGAGACTGTCTCTGTGTCACTGATGCTCGGTATAATTGAGCCTCGCCGCCTGCAGACTTCTTCAGTACATTTACATTGTTGGCTGTTTGGCTGATGTTTCTATGCACAGTGGCTAAAGTAATAAGCAGTGCAAGGGGGGCAGGTTTATATATTCATAGCGTATATTTTCACTCCAGCAGCACAGTGCCTGAAAATACAGACGAGATCTGTGATGGACAGTAAACAGCTTCCTGTCACCTAAGGCCTTTTATTCGGGCAGATGGAGCAGCAGTGTCCACGGGCGTGCCTGCTGTAGTTGACTGAATATTGACTTTTTATCAGCACTTGGTGGTCTGCATTTTAACAGGCAGCCGAGAAGACATGCCAGTGCCGGTGTCTTGTGGTAAAACATGGAAATGGGATGCACACCTGACAGGAGACTTTATATCGAGGGGGTGATGGCAGGGCAGAACAGCTGCTGCTTTTAAACACTCTGGGCACAGCAGGCAGTTGCCATTAAATGTCAAATACTGAGGGATGCAGGATTAAAATATAGACAGTGGGTGTATAATTATTGCAATTATCTCATTAAGATCTGTTTCAACATGTTTGCTCATTTTGTACCAACTTTGATTACGAGAATCCTTAAGTAATTTCCTTCATTTGTACTCAAGGACCAAATACCACAGCCAGTGAAAATTCAAGTCTGATTGAGTGAGAAGGCGTGGTTAAACTTTTAGTAATGTGACAGTATAAATGGACACCTGAGACGTTTGATTTTGATTGCAGCTCTAAATTAATGCGCTATAGTCTGTATGTAAAATGAGTGTCATTGGCTCCAGCTGACAAAAATATATATTAATGGTCTCTATGTTTTTTTCTTTGCCAAGTGTCCATAGTGTAAGCGGGATAATGCCCTTGGAGGTGTCCATAATCAGGAATTACTATTGTTGCACAGTCATACTGCTCAAAAAGCCTCTTTCTTGGAACACACGCCCTACTCCACCTCTGATTGGTTTGCTTAGTTGATCGCGTTCTCTATGCTTAGCTCAGACTGTTTACTCACACAGTAACTCTGGTTATGTCTGTTTTCGGTGGTGTTTGAGCTGTAGTTTTGCAGGGAAACACTCTGACCTCTTCACACCAACGCACAGGCCTCATTGGCCTCTGTCCTGGTCTTCTGGTGCTCCTATCGGGGTCACTCATCCTCCGGAGCCACAAGAGTGTCTCTAGGCTTGTTAGTTGGAGCAGTAGGCTGGTTGTCCACAGGGCGGGCTGCCTTTCCGCTGCTCCACCACCTGCCATGTCTGCCTCACTTAACAGAGCCAGAGACACTGATGCTGTGACAGTCGTCGCTGTGTTTATCAGCGGGGAAACTGCGGCTCACAATGTGCTCCATCAGCTCCGCCGCACGATGTTTTTACAAGCCAACTGCAAGAAAATACAACACATCAACCTATTAGCACCAGACAGCCACTGAACATACAGTTAGATTTTAAAGTACTTGAGACTATTTATCATGATGATATCTTACCATGATAGGCCATTCCATCAAAACCTGGATACAGTGTTGGCGGGGAAACCCCATTTGTTCCTTTGAAAGCTGCTCAGTGCCACATGAAGCCAACAAGGCTCAATTTCCTGGCTATAAAGTAACCCGGATCTTGTGCTTGTGTTGTGGGGCTCATAGAGTGCGCTCTGGAGACTTCTGCCAACCAAGTCAGTTATCTTCATTAAAAAATAAAATGGGTTAATCATGCAGCTCTTTCTAAAGAGCTAGACATTCAAAATTCTATTGGACCGAATGGCTCAAATTATGATAGTCAAATGAGTAATTTCACAGGCTTTGTGGAACTCAAAAAAGTGAACCCTTTGTTTTACAGCCACTACTTTCACAATGTAAGCTCATGGGAAAAAGTCTTTTGTGCCCCAGTGCATCATATGATGTCGTAATTATACAGTTTGGCCACTACAAAAGTTGGCTTCAAAGCTTGGTGCTCTTCCTGTGGGCTTAGCTATATCCCAAGTCATTTTCACTCTTTTTCAGTTCCTACTGCAGATGACTGGGGTCTGTTGATTTATACAGATCTGAGTCATGAAACCCAAACTGCGTCAGCTGCACTTGGCAAATCTTGAAATACAGACACTATGGCCAAATTGTCCTAAAAACAACAGCATGACCCTGGTGTTTAGATTGGATAAAAGCCTTGAGGGATTTTCCCCAAACACGATAAACGATGTAGAGCTCCTCAGATTTCCCATTTTCTTAAACCTCAGAAAATACTGGGAAATGTTTTTCTCACTTTTGACAGCTGTGGGTCCACAGTGACATGCAGGTGTTTAGCAACATCATAAAGAGCATCACTGCTGACTGGATAAAACGATGTGTCATAAGAGACATGTTTTTACGTTTTTGGGCTCAGTGAGAGCAGACTGACTGCCTTGACACAGTTTGGTTGGCCCATAGGGAAGCTGCAAGCACGATGTGGGTTGCTGGGATTTGTCAGGGAACATGACAGAGACAAACTGCCATATCTACAAAAACATCACCTAAAAAAGTTGCTTAACACATACAGTAACTGAATAAACAAGTAAATGGGGATCTCCCCCCCCACCCCCCTAATTTTCTACACCACTGTTGTGATCTCAAGGAACAAAAGTAGCAAATGATCTGCCTATATTTTTGTCAGAGCAATATTTTCCTCCTTAAAAGAAAAAACGGCAATAATTAACTATAAATCACACTGGCTTCTCCCAGGTCACAGAGGATGAATGCACCTCTGGCAACAAATTACGTGTGTTGTGAGCTAGAATTTCTGCAATTTATTTGTTGGCCAGATTAATTAAAGCTGAATGTGGCTTTTGTGAACAATTGGTAATCAGTAGATGTCAGTGCCAATTATGCTGCTTCGTGCTGAAAATAAATAGCAGCGTTCAGTGAAACTGTTTGTAGGAGCAGTCTCAAGCGTTGCTTCTGCAGAGCCGGTGCAGTATTGATTGGGGAAAGTAAATGTAGACACCAGCTGAATTCATTGTTGGGCATGTACTGTATATTCTAGGTACATAGTGTGTCTGCCCTTCATTTAAGAAATACTAAACAGAAAGGGTAGGGTCACAGTTCAACATCAGTGTTGTAATAATAGTTATTTGTATTGTGAGAAGATGTTTGTTTCAGGTTGGCTGTTTGTGGTAGGATACAGTTTGTGGTGGTTGGGAAGAACATAGTGTTGACTTACCTGGACAGGTCAGTGTCCTTCAACAACAGTCCTCCATTAGAGTCATGTGAATGAGAGCTGTTGGTAAAAAAAATGGTTTGAGTTCAACAATACAGCTTTTCACTTTCTAATTCATGCCTATTGATATATATCTAGTGCAGTAGGTGATTTTGCGTTATCTCTCTATCACTGAGTCAAATAGAGAATCTGGGGCAAAGCCATTTTCCTCTAGACTGAGACAGAACCGAGAAAAAGGAAATGACCAATTACACCCACACAACCTTTGACATCTTTGAATGATCATTAGCAAGGTAGTGCTCAAGAGTAAGTGCTTGAGCTCAAGTAGGTTCAACAGGAAAGGTCCACTTGGATTGGCTTCCGTAGAAATTCAAATGGTCATTATAAATAATGACAGAGATAAGGTCTACGAAGAGAGATTTCAGCAAAGAGGTTTATTGGGGGCATGAAGTCGAAAGCTCGGGGTGAGTGATCAAGGTAGAGAAGGAATGAGAAGATATTTCACAATATGATCATCGATCGTTAAAAGCAGAAACAGGGTATGTCAATCACAAATGACTCCTATTGTGTTTTTAACTCTGATGTTTATTCTTCCATATTGAAGTCTGCAATTAGGTCTTTTATGGAAAAGCAAGACAAAGAGTCTATGATTGACACTATCTGAATACTAAGATCAGCAGGCTAACATGCTCACAATGGCAATGCTAACATTCTGATGTTTCGCAGGTGTAATGTTAACCACATTCACCAACTGAGCTTAGCATGTTAGCATGCAAACTTTTGCTAATTAGAACTAAAAGCAAATTACGGCTGAGGCTGATGGGAATGTCAGTTTAAAGTAATTTAGTCATAAACCATCATTTTTTTAGGTTCAGTTGTTGGTACATAGCTGCCAGTTCTTTGTGTTTCGTCAGCCAAACATAAAACTGGGGGCAGGGTCATCATGACCAAGGACCAAGTTAAACCACCTATGACCACCTTTTTTAAAAGCTAGTGTAACGTGTTCTGCCCAGATAGGCATGCAAAGCCAAGAACAACACTTATGGAGTCCATGTAGTTTGCCACAGTTGTTCGTGTCAATGCTGGAGATGGGTGAATTATAAAGTAGATGTATACAGCGACTAAATGATGTGGCTCTACAGGCTGTCATGCCCGTGGAAAATCAAACCGATACTTAATAGTTTTGTAGGGTTGAACCAACTCGTAACCAGCACCAGCCCAGACCAGCACTTGGTTTCGCTTTGGTCGATATTATTGGACAAAATCACATTTTTACCAGGTGATGGTGCTGGATTAACTTCAGTAGGATCATAAAATGAATTACAGTTCATTGATTCGGAGATAACTTTTGTTCCAAATTCCGTAACAATCCATCCAATAGTTGTCAAGACAACTCAAAATGATTAATGTGACAGTCTCAAAGCTTTGAGATATTTCAGTCTGGACTAAAGTGGTGGATCAAACCGACCGACTGCCAACCAACATTACCATTCCTACAGTAGACCCACATAGCTACCATGGCTACTGTCAACATGAAAATGGAAACTTCCAGCCTCACACTGGGAGGCAGAGCGACTATTTCATTGTGAATTGCTTTACGATTTACCAAAATGAACAGCAGCACTGTTCTCATGCAACTTTAATTCATACCTCCTGGGCTTTTGTGGAAACTGTGTAAAACAAAAGTCCTGTAATGCAAATTTTTCATGGGTTTTTCATATAAACTGTTGTCATTTCATCTTGTACCATCAGCTGGTAGTATTTGAGTCAAATAGTGTGGACTACCTGCAGCTGTCAGAAATGACAGAAATATCTGATATTATTAGCATCAGCTGTCGGGGACTCATGTGAGTACTTCCTGCCCACATTATATTGGATATGACGGTTAAAATAACGATTTTTATTTGTTTGAATGATTCATTTGAATGCCCGGGCCTTTGTAGAGTGCCTACCAACCTGCTTTGCAAAAGTGCGTGTGTGTGTGTATGTGTGTGTTTGTGTGTGTGTGACCTGGATCACGACTTTGACACAAACACTGACTTGCTTTGACAGTCAGCAGAGCTAAATAATTCCCTGCCAGCAGCTCCAGTGGTTTCTCTTTGTTTTCTACCAAAGCGCTCACTCTCTCTCCACCAGTCTCGCTCGCTCGCTTTCTTCTTCCCCTCCTCCCTCTGTTTGTGGTTGTGTCATGTAAGACGCGTGTTGGGATCCTGCCAGTTTCCCAAGACGATTACGGCAGTGTGCGCCGTGCTCTGTTATTGCCATGGCTCAAATCCTGCCTTGGAGAAGATAATTCATTATGGATGCTAATCAGTCCAGCGCAATCCCTTTAGAGTCCCACGATTGCACGTCGTCATGCTTGCACAGCTTGTGTGTAATCATGTCAGACTAACAGGCAGACGGACAGATAGGCAAACAAGCAGGACAGGATGACGGACACGGAGCCAGGACAGCGAATGGGCAGGCAGGCAGATGTGCACAGGTGCAACACAGATACAAGGTTTGAGCGATGGATGAGGGCTTTACTCAGCAAACTCTAACACTGGGTTTCCAACAACTTGGTTTTAGGGTCCCAAAATGTAATCAAACATGCAAGAAATCATCTGTCCCTCTTTCAGGTCAGGAACTCAATAACTTTTCCTGGAGATCCAGGTCTCCACAGGCTTGGCAAGTAGTGCAGGGTTAATTTTCTCCTCTGGCCATCAGAAACTTTGGCCAGTGATCCTGCCAGAGGAGGCTGAGTCCAGCTGCTGGACTTGATCACCGCCTGGTGTCTGTGGTCTCCGTTCAGAGTCCAACCCATGACTGGAGACTATCAGGGTTCACTGGAAATTCATGAAATGAGCCTATACTGTAGCAGTCAATATTAAAATCCAAATAGATGAACAAAAGCAGGGTGATTGGCACCATTTTTTATATGATCCATGCAGTATTGACTATTTTGGCTTGAAGCATTACTTGGTACAGCCAATCAAGATGTTTAGTTTGACACAAAGCCACGGGAATGTTAACCAACTGCTTGCAGAAGACCATCTGAAAGCTCCTGTTGGTAAGAGGTTGATTGTGGATTGCAGGCTGGGTCAGCCACCAACCGAAAGTATCACTATTTGGCGAGTTGGGAGTGAGTAACATAAATCGTCCTATTGTATGAATTGTCTTATTAAAACCAAGTACATTTTGAAATCCACAATATCAGTATTATTGTGCTGGTGGTGAAACCGTATCCTTGACATCCTGCCTGCTCTTTTAATTAGTCACTAAACCTTTTTTGAAAGAATTCTGTCTTCTATAATAACTGTCCCGTATATTAACATAGTACAATGTCCTGTATCTATAGAGAATACTTCCTGATACACCTAGAATGCAGCCGGCCATCACTCTCCGTCTCCTCATCCATGCTTTCATAACCTCCCGTTTCTCTTACTGCAATGGAGTCCTGTCTGAGGTAACCAGCAAAGCCCTGGACAGGCCCAGTCCAAAACTCAGCCGCCAGGGTTCTCATCCGCACCAAGCCCTGGCAGCACATCACCCCAACCTTCCCCCACCTTTACTGGCTCCCACTTAATTTCCGTATCAACTGCAAAATCCTCCTTCCCACCCACAAATCCCTTTACGCCCTCACACTTCAGTACCTCCCCCACCTCCTTCACCTATACACCCCATCCTGGAGCCTGTGGTCCTCAGACACTGACCCGCTCCCTATTCCCCTCACCAGACCGTCAACCTTCAGAGAGAGAGCATTCTGGGGCTGCGACACTGAGTGCTCTCTCTCTGAAGGTCCAAGGTGCCCTGCTGACATCCGCAGCGCTTCATCTCTGGACTTTTTAAAAAAACTCCTCAAACACCATCTGTTCTTTACAGCCTACAGCCTCTCCTAACTCTGCTCCCCCGGCAGACACTCATGTTTGTTACCTGTTTTGATTGGTTTGCTTGTCTGTTTGTGTAGCATTTATTACTGTCCTTGGGTCTAATGACAGGCACCATATAAATCCAAGCTATTATCACTATTGTTATGATGTGACCTCCGTTTCAGAGCCCTATCTAAGCTAACCTTCGTCTCTGTGAAGAGACCGCAAACATTTCTTGGAGATCTTCAAGATGACAGTCAATTTCAAATGAATGCGTGTGATTAACGTTGTGTTTATCCAATAATTACTTGCAGAGTTTCAAGGATGCATCTTTAACAAGAACCGTTTGCACATTCAGTTGCCTCAGGCTTCATATCCAACACAAAGGCTGACTTTCAGGGAATCCTGAAACACAGCTCAGCTGAACCCATGAGGCTCTACCTAACTTGTCCCCTACACTGGCAATGTGCCTTAATATCTATTTTTGGTAAATCCCACATCTGTTGTCTGGCAACTCTTGGAAAAGAAACCTAATATAGGATTTGGGGGAAGAAAAGTGGGTGAATCTCTTCTGTGATTTACAGCTCAGTAATCTGGGCTGTAATTTTGGGACATCAGCACTTGCGTCACCAACAACCTAAAGTTAGATCGCTTGGGTTTTTTTGCTGTATGTGTGTGTGTGTGTCTGTATGTGTGTGTGTGTGTGTGTGCGTGTGGTTCCTGTCAATGGAATAACTTACATGCAGGGATGTGGGAAAGGGTGTGGATGAACGGGAGCAGATAAAGGCAAAAAGCAGAGCAAAGTGAGTGTGAGCTTCACTCCAATAATAACATTTTTCACCGGAATTGCAAAAACTGAAGCCGACCTATCAAGACCGAAGGACTTTTTTTTAATCATGTGACGGGCTTCTAATTTCGATGGTGTCTCTGTACTTTCCCGCCAGTCTTTCATGACCTCGCCATCGCGCTTGATTGAGTATTACATTACACTTGTACAACGTGGAATTTTTGTCCTCCGTGACAAGGTTTGCTTACATTTGTATAGCCGCTAATGAACTAAAGTGTGGTTCTCCACCCAGGAATCAATCATCCGCAGTCACCAAGGTAGAACATTCATTTAATAACACACCTTAATAATGAACTGAAAGCCTTTAAATTGTTTTATGACTATTTATTTATAGACACTCTGCGCCGACGTAGGATCTAATGAATCCAATAAAAAGGCTCCTGCTCCAATTCTCTCTTTATTGAATTGTGTATTCAAGTGCGCCCGCACTGTCTCATTTGTATGTGTGTGTGTGTGTGTGTAGGTGACTCTTTATTTGTGCCTGAGCATGTGTCTTGTAAAGACAGATAATGAGTGCGCAGCATGCATCCTCTGATTTCAATCGAGAGCCGCCTGACTACCCCGGCCCGAGAGCGGCGGTTTGTATTCATAAACATAATGCACATCGATCCCTTGATTTGTTTCTCCAGCCAAATCAGTCTGGGTGTCTGTCTGTCTCTAATTCACTCTATGATTGGTTATCTGTTTCCTATAATTTTGATCCGGCCGACGTGCCCATGAGATAGTTGAAGTAATAGCACCGCATTGATTTATATACGTCCTCCTGCTGAAGATAATGAGTCTGCTTCTTGTGATATATTCTTTGTTTTTTCCTGTACGGACAATCTTGGCACAGAAAAGTAAACAAGTAGAAAATGTATTATTGAGGCTGTTAATTCGTCTCATATATTCGCAACCACGCTCTGTTTAAATGTTGAGTTAAAGCAGACAAGATGAAAAGGAACTCGTGCCAATCAAACATTTCTCTTAGTATGAAGACACTGGCAGAAGTTATGTGCCAACGTCTGAGCGCTGTGTTGTCTACACTCATTGTGCGATTTCACTGATGTTTTTATGTTTAACACACGCAGCGTGTTTGATCAACCTCTTTTCTGAGCGGTTAAAATATACAACTTCGATGTTCACACTGAATATGAACACAGATCACCCAATCAGCTTTGACCTTTTAAAGGTCCAGTGAAGTGTCATTCAAACAAGATGGTCTGTCCACAAAAATGACAATGAAAAAGAGAAACCCAGGGTTAATTCGAGAATCTACTTTGAATGGAAAGCCGAGAGAAAAACAGAAGAATTGTGGACCTGAAGATGGAAAGGTGCGGAGGATGTGGTCGGAGTTTAGTTTCATTTCTATGAAAGCGCAGTCAGCAGAACAGTGTGCCATAACATGTAAAATATTTCTCCAATACATTCAAATAAGATAAATGCAGTTGATAATGATCGGCAGCAAAAAAAAAAAAAGGCTGAAACCGGAATCAGCCAACCAAAACTTCTGACATGCCAGATATTCATCAGATTGCTCAACAGCACCACTTTTGGATTGTTTTGGCAATTAATCGGGTTTCCTACTCCCCTTAAACCAACAAGAGATGATTATCAATACTGGATGATTTTTCCAAAATCCGATCCTCGATGTTATGATTTTATTACAGTGTTTTTTTTTTGTTTTAAAAAAAAAAAAAAAAAAAGTTTTTAACATTCCCTGTTTCTACAATATCTGCCCATGGCGAATATGCTAAGGTGACAGAAAGACTGTGGTCATAGAACATAGTTTGTCGTACCAGTCTGCTCAAACTTAATGTCAAACAGCAGCTGATTTCAGGATAACAATTCATATTTGCAAGGTGGTCATTTTCTTGATCACGCTCGGTGTGGGAAGCTAGAATGTCGTACGGCTGTGTTCCAGGTTGCAAGTTGAAAAGATGGGAATCTGACCAATTATTATCATTGATCAACGACTAAAAAGACAATACAGTAAAGTGAAAATCTGGAGGGACACTGGGCCATATATAACCCATTAGCTTTAGTTAGAAAACAGCTAATGTCAGGATTCAATCACTTGCTAGCCAAACATTACTGTAAGATTAGTTTTAAAATATCAACTACCTTGGTAATATAAGGCTACTGTTCAATAACATCTAGTGCATTTGTACCAGGTTAAAATAAATGTGGCCACTAATTCTTTTAATTAACTGATGCCTTTTCTATCGTAACTTGTAGCATGTACATGGTCATGTTTGCTAGCGCACAGTTGAACGCTTACGTTAGCTGTTGTCTAACGGCAGCTAATGCGGGGATCAGACTACACAAATTCTGGTCGGTTGTCACACAATTTGGTCATAGCAAATGATCAGCGTTGGGCCTTATTATGCACGTCGGGGTCGACGAACAGAGGTGTGGGTGTAACATAACTGAGGAACAGTGACGTTGCATATGTGACGCTCAGAGGCACACTGACAAAAAGCCTAGCTTGTCAGAAGAAAGAAACGACTTATAGGCTCGGCTATATACAACACACGGACAGAGCCTGTATTAATAAGGTTATGCATGGTGAGGGATTCTTAAAAAAACAACAATGAACTCTTTGCTTCGGTCAATAACGGTGTGGTAATATATTACTGAAATACCATTAGTAACACGTTACTCCGTTACTGCTAAAAGTAATATATTACCGTAACCTTGTAACTTTACCCCCAACACTGATAGTAAAGATTTCATTTTTCATTTCTTTACCCCTCTCCTGCAGGACACACATGCCCACGTGCTGCCTGTGACACAGGAGGACGCCAGATGTTGCAATATTCAGACGAACACAGGAACTTTCCCTGCCAAAGCCTCATTTGCTGCGTACGGGATGACTTCACTCTCGCAGATCCCACTTCTGACAACACCGCTCATCAGATTTTATCCAGACTGAAACCACCCATCACCTCTCTGAACTGCTGGAGCATCAGAGAAACTGCATATCTGCGCTCAGCGTTCTGTAGTTCTGTAAAGGCTAGATTCAGTCCAGGAGGGTTGAAGTGAGGTGGTTCTCGAGTTGTTTTGTTTATCCCGAGAAATACTTACTGAAATGTTTCTTGTCTTTCGTTGCCACAGTTTCCTTTCATTCGTTGCTTTGTAAGGTGGGTCAATCATTCAGGGCGCTCTTTGTACAGACACTACTTTCTCAATGTAACAGACAGCACAAAGGAGGGAAAGGAAATGCCATTTGATATTTGCTTTGCTTTCAAACATTCACTGTTAGAATGTCACAGAAGGACATCGCTGCATTTCGAGTGTCAAACAGAGCATGTGCGGACAAACGGAGACCTTAAAGAACACCGACTAGACTGAGACTTTGCAGACCTCGACTGACCCTCCTCAGTCTGAGGAGTCTGCTCCTTCTCATATTCCCAGTAGAAAAACATAGCAGATCTGGTCATCCTGAACTGAAACGACCCGTCAGCCTGGGGAAATTGATTCTAAAACTAGACCAGCGACTGAGACCATCATGCTTAATGACCTGCCTTGTTTTCCATTTGATCATATCTGAGCACTCCCCCGTTATACACCATACATCTCCAGTGACCCAGAGAAAAACAGCCTCACGGTCATGTTGGTCCATACCCACCATGTGGGATGCGACGAAAATAGCTCTGGACTCAGATCGCATCAGGTAATTACTGCTCCAGTCATTACTTTTATGCCTAACTTTATCTGCAGAGGTGGGGAAATATTCCTATCAGCAGAGATGGTAGATGAAAGGCCGACATTAGCGTCACGCTGCGGCGTCCGTTGTGCATTCTGAGATATGCGTCCCTGCTGTCACCGCTGTTTCTCGCGACTTGTCAAATAAAAGCAATTAATCTCAATGAGAATCTTTTTTCACTGATAATTGTGACAGAATTTGTCCTGATGACTTTGGTTACAAAAACAGCTCCCTTCGACGTCTGTTGGTTTTTTCTTTCCCCCTCAAAAACATCCAGTCACTGTAACCTTTCTTTCATAGGCTATATCATCAGGTACACTTCCTCCTGTCTGTGCACAAATGGCTTACTCATCCAGACAGTGACTCATGTTTAAATGCAGCCCAGCGAGAGGATTTCAGTCAACATTGAGAGGTTCGGTTGTTGTTCACCTAAACAGCGGAAACGGGAGGACATGTGATTGAAGACACTTTGTACAGAAAATTATTGTTGTGCCAGACAAACTGGTCCCAGCATTAACCGTCTGGACTCCACAGTCAAAACTGCATAGGCCGTGGTGTTGACAGAGGTCGGACTCGTGAAGGCTAACTTATTGGCCACAAGCATACAAATGCATCCCAGTATGACATCAGTGTGTTGCAACGCGCTGATTGCGAGGTAACAATTCAGTGTGACACTGACCTTTGATTCCACCCTGTTCAGTTTTAGCGCCAAAAAACCACATGAACACATGATTCCCTGGTTCATATTTGGTTTTTAGGAACCAATTCAGCTTCATGTGACACGCTTGCTGACAGCGCTGACATTATCTGAGCAAGAAAACCGCCTCAGCAGAGCATTTTTAGGGAATCCTTGAGTAGAAATGTACGTGATTGTCTCAAAGTGCTTCTGAATCATGACAGTGACTTATGTTCAGTCTGTATCTCAGAGAACGGGTTGTAGTGGATGTTTTGCAGCACGAAGCTGCCACCAAACAAGGCTAATACTATGTCTACACAGGAGGCGTGGTGTGAGCAGCACGTGTGGGTCAGACAGCTGTATTGATTAGAGCACGGCTGCCTAAAGTTGGGTCCGTGAGCCAAAGCCGGCCCGTCGATGGGTTTGATTTGGTGCTGCAAGATGCTTCAAATGAAAAGGGAAAAAAGTAAAGAATAATAAAAGGACTAATATAAATAGCTGTTTATGTTCTTGTATTTATGTAAGGTTTAGAAAAAAAGGGTTCAACATCTTAAAACGTGTAGAATAATCATTCATTATTTTACACAATATGAGTGGTGGCTGACATGCTGATGTCATAGATATCAGGATTACCGTCTTAGCTTAGTATGTTAGAATGCTAACATTTGCTCATTTCCAGTGGTACGGTTAATAAGGCTGAAGTTGATGGCAGTGTACTTAGTCTATGTTCAGACTGCCAGCCCAGATTCATTTATTTTGGCAGGTCACGATTGTATCCAAAATGACTTTTGGAAGTGTGGACAGCAAAGAAAACCACATAACATGTCGGATCCCGGTCACATTTGGAGGTGGTCCGAAATGTGTTTCCAATCGGCACAGCGACAGATACCTCTCAGTCCAAACCCTATGGTAAATATAGAGTCGGCTATGGAAGACAACCCGGAGAAGAACTGCGTGTGGAAAGTCACGCTGAGATAAATGGTCTGCTGCAAGATGATGGCTCTCTATTTCTCAGGCTTCAACCTTGGCAGGCCGTGTCACCAGCATACATTGTTACCACAGCAACCCTTGCAAAAGACAAAAGTTCGATCTGATCATTTGCAAATAAAAGTGTGGATATTTCGTCTTAAAGATCTGCCTGCAGTCTGAACACAACCCGGGTTTGGCAGGATTTTAAAAATAAACCAAAGTATGATTATGGCACTTGATGAAAGTACGAGGGATCACCAAAGTCCTGAGAAATTGTCCTCTAGAGACCATGAATGTCTGTACAAAATGTCATGGTAATCCAACCATTCGTTTTTTTTTTTTGCAGTTTGGAAGTGGTATCGCCAGTCGGCAGTGCCTTCCACACAGCGTGCTCGTAGTGCTGCTGTTGATGTGGAATCTCAAAGGCCTCAAGGTTTTCAATTATAAAATGGGGAGCTACCTGGTAGTGCAGTCCAGAAACTGGTAAATTGCTGGATCGAGTTTAGAAAAAGCTTGTTGGATCAGAAACCGTTTCATGAAAATCACAACACCCCAGAACTGAACATGAGAAGCCTCACATTTCTGCCCCCAGCTCAACCGAGTCTGAGCAGCCTCCTGTTTGCCAAGGCCGAGGTACAAGGGGAGGAGGGTCACAGCCAAGTCATTTCCGCTATTTGGACTAAACCCTGTGAAAATGTCCCGGGAGGCCAAAGGACTCATTAGGTGCGGTGACACTATTGCCGCAGGAGGTGTCACCAGGAAACCGGCTGACAGGTCCTTAAATATAACACGCACTTCCTATGACCTCACATCCTGGAGCGTGATCGCCGCTCTGCCTCCGGGGCCAGTATGTCTTCAGTCATCCACACACGCACACACACACACACACACACACACACACACACACACACACACACACACACACAGGTGAATGAGAGTACTTCCACCACAAGTCCACATCCATATAAACATACGACTACGAGCCATAAAATGTAATAATTATTAATATAAATGCGTACAGTTGCAGCAGAACATTTGGCCTGTGACGTGGCGTGTTTAAGTGACATTCGTGTGATGCTTTTTAACTCCCAGTTTCTCATGTAGTGACCCGGCAACCGCACAGGTCACCGGTGCTTTATGCCGGCTGACAGAAAAGGAACAGGAGCGACTAAGTTGGCTGTGTTTCCCCGTTCCATTCTATTCCACTGCTTCCTCTGTGTGAAGAAAAAAAAAAAAACCCAAACAATACGGCAAATGTTTCACTTTTCAACTCACTGTCAGGGGAACTAACTGCTCCACTTTGCATGCCATTGTTGTCCTCTGAATGGTACCGCGCTCCACAGTAACACTGGCTCAGAACATCAACTCACTCGCTTCGCTCAGCGCCTGATTTGTGTTTGTGGCTGCGACAGGGGAGGCAGAGGTGTGATGTGCTGCCAGGGTACCGAAGAGAGACCGGGGGAGACAAAGGTCTGTTACACTTTCTTTTGTAGAGGCGTGTCCTACAAATGCAGAACAATGTTTCCGCATGCTTTTATACCGCTTTTACACCTTCCTCAAGTGGCAGTTCCTGTGAAATGTAACAGTCCAGTAAAAAAGGAACCTCTGATCTACTGTTATCCATTATAAAGGTTACGTTTGGGACTCTGAGACCTATGTGTCTCTATCTTAAAAATGTCCCACAGGAAAATTACCAAATGGCTTTCCGAGATATTTCTGAGTTCACGGGATGACGATGGATACCGACCGCGCTGCACCTACAGAAACATCAGAGCATGGTCTGGTCGCACAACATGTCTTTCGCTGAGAGAAGCCTGGTGATGACTTATGCAGGGCTAGTTGATGTACTGGTGTGGCTTAAGCTAACTGCTAACACACTAACGAGCTGTTTCCTCTGCAGCGGGCCATTTTTTTCCCTCCTGGCCTTTTGTTTTAAGGATGGAAGATCATTTAAGAGTTTGCAAGGGAAATAATGCGATTGCTGACTTGCTAACTGACTATCAGCTTAGCTCGGTCCCTAATGTCCCAAAAGACAAACTTGGAACCAAAAACATGCCTATTTTGTGGGGCAGTTTATGGCCTCTAGCAGGGAAATCTTACGAAAAGAGTATGATGGACAGCTAAAAGGCTCTGACAGACAAGATGAGAGAAGCTGGCTCTCTATTCTCCAAATGGTCAGCGCTATCAAGGTCAATGGTGCAAATTCCAAAGTCGAACTCAACATTTTGAAATAATTGCATGGTTTGAGTGAATTGATTGCACCGAGAAATTTCCTCATTCGCATGCTGGGGTGACCAGGCCAACTGGTTGATGCGAGACGCTTCCCGACCCTGAGCTCACTTCGATCGGCTCCCGAGCATCCCTGATAAAAATGGAAGAAGCAAGAACACTTTCGAGGGTATTGGGCGTACTTGGCAAAGTGCGCACTTGAATTTAGGAGAGTACTTAGTGAGTAACGGCTGACGTTTCAACAAGAACACAAGTACAAACAGGAACGCAGCTTGATAAAACACCGAACGCTCTGAGACCTCAGCGATGACATGAGCACATTATTATAATTGTCTTGGTCACATGCCAAGTTGTGGCACAGCGCCGTGTAAGCAGCGGCTATATTAACCCCACCTGCAGTATACCAGATATACATTACACGCTAATAATCAACATAATCCTCGATGTGGCTGATTAGTCAAACATTGCCGGTGCAGGCCGGCTGTATCTGTAACACGGCCTGGAGCAGGTCTGCTGACAGAGGACTCCACACGGTGTCCAATAATAAACATACTGTAGGACACAGAAGGAAACATGAGACCCGGCTTGACTTCCAGTCCCTATAGGTAATCCATCATCGTTGTGCTGACCGGCTAACTTTCAGGGACCCATGTGGACGACATACAATACAGCAAGAAGAGCATGAGAGCGTCTGGCCCAGTCACGGATGTGTTACCCCCCCCCCTGTTGACACTCACATTGTTTCCCACTGTCTCCGCTGGCTCGTCAGAGACCAGAAAGAATAAACAGAGCGCTGAACTTGGCACAAAGTTTGTCCTCCTCCCTAATGAAGTGTAACCTCCCGAGCCCAAACACCATTCATCATACTGCAGCCCGAGCGCCGGTGTGTGAGCGCGTTTGCGTCTACACTCGATGTCCGTCCGTATCTGCGTCTCCTTCGCTCGTGTTTTCATTTTCTGTCCTACAGACTGCAGGCACACAAATAGAGCTCGAATGACTTCAACAGAGAAGACAAAACAAATCGTCCAGTCCGACCCGTTTGTTTTCTGCCTTCTGCTTTGCTTGGCCCAAAACGCACACATTGAATTTCCTGTCCATTAGATCGCTATCGGAAAATCTTAATTATATCTGATTTTCGCGAGGAGTTACACTGTGCAGGCTAAGCAGGGTAACTTTCCACTGTTGATTTATGTAGCCTTGTGCCTCAACCCTCCAGTTATTCATATAGGAATGAGCTTTGCTGCAGCTGCGCCATAATATTTACATGATAAATCGTTAGCTTGTGTTTAGTCTGTCCTCTGATATCTCAATGTAATGTTTTTTCCCCTCCCATCAGAGTTCAGCAAGTATGAGTTATGGTTGTCTACAATGAAAGTCATATATGGACATGTGTCCTTGAGATCTGGGTCAAGGCTGAGAATACGCTCCCCGCATCAAAACTGTAAAACGATCCAGGAAATTGTAATAAATCAGAGAAGAAATAATTAAAAGAGGATTTTTTGATCAAAGTCGCCGTTGGATGAGGGCGAAGAGCAAAAGGAAATTATGCTTGGAGATAATTCTGAGGAACCTCGAATCCGGCCGCTGGATGTGTGATATCTTCCATACGGTGCTGTGCTGTTTTACAGCTGTAGCATAACAAAAGAAGTTGAGCGTGTCCAGACAAGGCCGTGCGGAGTTTAATATATGAGGGGCCGCTGCGCCTGCTTTGTTTCTTATGTTTGCTTGGGCTTAACATCGCCATGGCTAAAAACTCGGAGTCTGTTTTATTACAGAGACAAATCCATTTATAATTTTTTCCTCAGATTCTTTAACATAATAGATGACATCAGTGGCCAGGTCACAAAAAAAAATAAATAAAAATGATTTAACGCAATGGATGAGCATTTAAGCCGGATCAGCTTCCACATGTTTTATGTTCGAGAAGTTAAAGGATGAGGTTTTCCTGAGGTCGAGGTAGACGACGATGAAATGCATTTATTTTACATTTTGACATCTCTGGCATGAGTGATGTCCACAGCTTTTACACTGCAGCGCGACGTTCCTGCTCTCACAGATCTCCATTTTATACTCACTTCTCATTTAACTACATATTGCATGTATTAGGCATTCAGTTACGGCTGGCAACGGGTGGAACGGCTTACACTGCCGCCAATAATCGCCTTTCATTGGCTGGCAGGCGGACAGCGTGCATTAGGACGCCTCAAACACAGCTGTTTCTTGCAGCCGGGTCGCTGTCGTAAATCAGCGCTCGCAAATTAGTTTGTTTTTCTCCCGGTAAGCTGCTGTGTGGTGTGTTTGATGATGGGATGAGAGGCGTCCAAACATAGAAAATAATGGATTTGGTTGCTTTGGGTTGACTAAAAACGCAGAGAATTTACTCGCTGTTAATGACACCAAGCGTCTCTTTCGGCATTATGTACTATAAAACAAAAAAAGGTTTTCATATTGTCGCATTTTGGACATTTTAATCTAAACTCAGTCCTCGAGTTTAAAGTTCACTCTGCGTGGTTATCTGGCAAAATTGGCTCTGCAGAGAAGCGATACCTTGATGAGGCTTGTGCTGTTGAAACCATCCGTGTTAAAGATCGGCGTTGCTGTGTGGTTGTTGTTCTGTTCGTGTCCTCCGCCTCAGTTCATGATGGAAAGTCATAAATGTTATCTTTGTGTTGACAAGATGGAATCTACTTTTTTTCACATTTCTGTGGCGGTGGCTCGTCTCGAGCATTGTGCGCTGCTTCTTTGAATTAAATTCAAGGCGACATCGTCAACAGAGCGGTTCACCTCGGATGCCCCGCAGCCTCGCAGGCAAGACGATAAGAAGCTATCATAACATCAGGTAACATAAGGATAAGCGGGTCACATTAAGGATATGAACCTCTGCTCGGCTCTGTGTGTCTGAGGGTGTGTGCTCTCGGCAGTCCCCGCTGATAACGCTCCCCCTCTATCTCTACTCCATTTAATGCCGCCATGCCTCGGTCTGGGTTACATCGACTGCCGCCTCGGGGGAAATAAGGATACGGCTCTCAGGTTCCCAGCAGGACCAACATATGGGAGCTGCTCTCTCATCCAGTAGAGATGAATTCATCCCAAACTCATCTCCTCACACAGATTAATTTGGCAGACATGGCGAGGCAGGTGGGGAGCGTTGAGCAGCATCTGCGTGCGCGTGTGAGATTGATGCGGGTACTTTTGCTTTTGTTGTATCTCACTTCTGTAGCGCTGGAAGCCCAGGTGATGGAAGGCAGATGTCAGTCTGTTGTTATTTATTGTCATCCGCGCGCGGTTATTATTAATCTCACAGACAAAGGAAGGCGGACCGGTGAATCAGTGTTGACTTTGACATCATAGTCTCTTGTGTAGCAAAGAAAAAAAAGACTTTTGAGACTTTTAAAAAGCAAATTAAGCTTGAGCGGAGGTTTGTACAGAATGTTTCAGTGTCAGTTTTGTGGAATTAACTATTTGTATTCTATTAACTTAGAATAAATTGATCCGCACTGAAGCTGAACAATCCTAGCTTTCATTTCAAGTGACATTCAAATTCCTCTGACTTAATGACCTGAAATTATGCTTTGAATAAGACATGTGAGAAATGTCTTACAGCACATTTCAGAAGAAGATGTTTTACCCCTCTCTCATGTCTGTATGTGAAATAGTAAGCTACAGACAGCAGACAACTTTCCTAGTTTAAAAGCTAGCATGGTTCCATCTTAGGTCAGCTAACCGACTACTGGCTGTAGGATCATAGTCAGAAATAGCCTTATATTAAAGATGCTCTACGGAACTTGTGTTTTCTATTGCTGTTGTAAGTTTATGTCGATGGACTCGATTTCCAAACTAACGTTAGCTACGGTTGCTCTCTGTTATCATAGCAGAGTGTGAGACAAAGCACAAAGTCACATCCTTTCGACTGCTGCAGAATAAGTGTGACCCGAGTCCTTCACAAGGAAATCCACAGTCCAGCTGCATCAAACCACTTAAACAAACCTTCCAGAGCCTTGTGCAGGCAACAGAAAGAGATGGGGAAAGTGTCATTTTTTGTTAGTTATCCTAACTTAGTTTTAAAAGTTTTCCAACTTTTGATGAAGTTCAGTTCAGGCAGAATGGGAGCTTAAGCTTTTTGGCTGAACCACCCTACAATGTTTTTAAAGTGTACTTTTTGTTTTGGGTCCAGAACTTGCCCGTGGCTATGTTTGAATATGAGTGCAGAGCAAACCCTGAGCCTACACCTTGTGAATCTGGTGTTTTCTAACAGTTCTCATGGGGGAAAAGTCTGACGCTCACATTGCAGTCTATGAACCCCCCAAAAAAATCAGCCTAAGCACTTAACGCACATAAATATAGACGTGCATAGACACAAACAGACAGTTAGTCGTTCAAGTGAACCTTCCTGGCCCTGTTAGGCCTACTTCTAAATTCAGAACGAAGGGCAGACATAAAATAATAAGATAATAACAACAGAGAAACTGGTTCAGCTCTTCAGGCTGTTGGCTCAGCGGAAAAATAAAACTATATGGTAGCAAACTCAAATAACCGATCATCCAAACCAACAAATACAGCCCTTTGGTGCGGTGGCCTCCTCCAGATTTAAGTCAGATGCTTCATTGCCTTCCTGGTTTTGGCTGGAATGAAGGTGAAAGTTAACAGATTTGGTGTCTGAGGGTTGGCCTAAGGTAACGGTGGTTAATCTTCAGATTGTCAGTGGGTGTTTAAACAGCCATAAAAACACCCATTGTGGGGAAAAATCAACATCATAAAAAGTGAAATCAGAAATATGAGACAAAATAAAACAACTCACCTTGACACATTATTACGCAGCCACGTTTATTACATCATCAAACTGATACAGAAGAACTAGAGCAGCTTTATTAACCAAAGGACTGCATGAATAATGCAATATGCTTACAGAACTCATTCCGAATATAACTTTCAACCCATAAGACACAATAGAAATCCTTATATAATCAAGTGCCACACAGCCAAAAATACACTGTGTCCAGTGGCTACTTGTTAAACAATTATAAATGAGAAAATAGCAATAACATTAATAAATTGTTTTTCAAATTAATTTCCTTTGTCTGCTGTGTTCGTCCACGCCCTGAGTAATGACTGCTCACGGAATCAGAATAGCAAATAAAATAAAATGTTCACAGGGTAATTGGAGATGCAAATGGGAAAACAAACTATGATTTAACTACAGACTGTTGCACCGCCATGATGTAGCTGTCCTCAGACTCAGTGGTTTTCTTCTGTGCAGGAAACCAGGGACCCTAAAACCTCATCAAAGACACGACGGCTCTTTAGACCGGCTGCCAACTTGTTGGTCTATGGTTTGTGGCAGAGGTTAATAACCACTGCGGTTGCTATCTGATGGTTTTCCACGGGTGATGTGAATGTGTGTGTGTGTGTGTGTGTGTATGTGTGTGTGTGTGTGTGTATGTGCGTGTGTGTGTGTGAAGAAGAAGACAGAGGGAGATCATGTCGCTGGCCCCGGTTCACTTTCTGAGTGCTGGGTTTTCTCCTCCACGCTATTGCTTTTGGGAAAGTAAACTAATTAATAGCACACTGGCAGCAAAACTGATTGCTCTCTCCAACTTAGCGCAGGCTAACCCACGTTTTCAATTTCAGCTGAGATTGATGCTGCAAACCAAACACACCAAGTGGTAGTAGTGATCTGAATTATGGTCACACCAATAAGTGCTTCAGGAAAATTCATCAGGGTGGTTTCGCAAAAAACATTTGTGGAGTAGCTGGTGAAGCTGTCGAGCTTACTAGTGACACATTGGCCAGTTGTAACAGTCTGTAAAAGCAGCTCTTTGGGCTTTTAGCGGAAATGCTCGCTCACCAAGATGGTTTTCCACTCGCAGACACTAATCTGTATTTGTGTTTTTATAAGCGCAAGGGTTTTGAGATTCAGTTAAGATTGGGGAGGCAGTTGATTGTTGAGTGTTCTTCCAATGTCGTCAAATTGCAAGGCTTTGGATCGGCATTCAACCTGAAATTCCAAAAACAAAGTGCTGCTATCTGACAACCTTGGATTAAGACTCACTGATCAACTATCTCTGTTCCTAGAATCGCCTTCCCTACCATTTTAAACGCCGTACAGAAGCTCCAACTGTCACTCCTTAGCCTTTTTTGGCCTCTTTTTTGGTGCAGTCCAAGCAACTCTCGCTTCACTTCAACTGGAAAAACAAACCCTGAACCATTCCATTACCGATCTGGCCGTTGATTACCACCAATGCTGAACACAAAGGAAAACACAATCAGTTCAACCATTTTAAAAACTAGAGTAAAAAGCATTTAAATCAGCTAGAGATCATGCAGACAGGTACCTCAACTGCAACAGCGCTGCCAATGTTTTGCTGGTCTCATGAGTCAATCGTCTGTAAAGGTTCCCACTGACTGATTTGCTCTCAAATCCTTTCACCGTAGATTTGGATTTATTTACATTATCTACAAAACACAGTAATTTAAGAGCTAATGTGACACAAATATGGCACCTTTGTGAGACCCCCCCCCCCCCCCCCCCCCCCCCACTACATGCTGATTATGAAGGCGTCTGATGAGCTAAAATAAAACCTGAGCGTTGAATGAATTCCACAGAGCCTTTCCCAGAACAGCTTTGGAAACGTTTAACATATTAAATAACCCGCAGCATTGTGCACGGCCCTGCTCCTACTGCTATGGTCCAAATGAGCCCTCTGGATCGAGACCTCTGTAGCCTGAGGTGGATGTTGTTGTCTCTTGCCAAATGTGAGTGGGATTAGTTTCTACAGTGGGCGGTGAGGTAGTCATCACTGGAGCAGGCTAATGATTTAAGGTCAAATTTTAGGTTAGATGTCTGGTTCCGACCCAAAGTCTCCCACTTTCTCTGCTTCAGAGCCGGTGATCTGTTTTGCTGTTTATGTGGCAACTGATGGTACAGTAGCACAGCTCAGTGCGCTCTGGTGAATCTTATAACCAGAAATATGAAGAAAAAAAGTCAATATAAATTAGACCCAAAATCAGCAGGCAACTAAAAGCAATGCCAAAGAACGAATAAGACTCACTGCCACGCTGAATTAGCCATCAAAATGCATTTAAGTGCAGAAGTGTAGCTCTGTGCAAGATTGGTGCAACTTAAGGCTCCTTTCTTTTCTTCTTCTGCCCACTGACTTGAAACAACTACAAGTTTACTTTACACCAGAAGGACTACAAAAATGTTTCGCTGGGACTGAGATGAAACAGCGACAGAAATCTATCATCTAAGTAGCAAAAACCGTGGAGCGAAAAAGGATCGTTTCTTTGTAGCTCCTTAATTCCTCCGGCCTGTATTCTCTTGTAGTTCTCTGGCCTTACATCTCCTCCTCTCATCCCTCCCTGTCACTCTGAAGTGTTCGTCTCCTGCAGCTCCTCTCTCCTCCATGCCGCTGCTCATGAGCATGACATCGCTCCTCATTTTCTCAATGGCCCGCCGGTCCTCCTGAGGCTCTGTCAGTTTCTTCTGCCAGATCGCCGTCTCCCTCTCCGCGCTTCACCCCGCAAACTTTGAGTCTCTCTGTCCTCTGTATCATCTTATCTCCCACTGCTGTCCTCTGCTCAGCTCATCTATCTGTCACTTAACCACCAATCTGAGGCACCGATGAAGACATTGGAAGCTCGGAGGCATACACACAAGAGAAGGAGGGTGAATTGTGTTAATAAACCCTCTTGGTTTCTTGTCGCTCAAACTGTGTGACTTCAGCACAGAGCACAAAAAATGCCTGGATAACAAATCTTGTATTTCATCTTGTATGTCATCCTGAAAAGCCTCTTCAAGATTCTTCATGATTGTAGATTAAATTTTAGCACAAAATGTGCTCAACTTTGTTACATATCTTTCTTGGTTGCTTGGTTGTTCTGCTAACATCAATAATGGACCAACACAACACGGAGTCAGATACAAAGTCCGAAGTCCAGCGTACGTTGTAGTGTGCATTGTCGTATTATTGTTTTCTGCTGGCTCATATTCGCTAACATTAGTTTGGTTGCTAACATGGGGGAGTTGCTAGCGACCCTCCCAGAGCTGGACTAGCTGGTAAATTGGTTGCTTGCCACTTGCAAGTTATTTCAGTAGCTAACGACTAATGCAAAATCCTAGATCACAGCTAGTAGGCTACCTTTAGCTGGCTTGCTAACACAACAACTGGCAAAATACTATCTGCGTGGATATACGTTAGTTTGCTAGCTTGAAATTACTTTAAAAGCTAACATGATCCATGGTACTTGTGTATGATGTCAAACAGTGTTGATTTTAACCAATAATAAGTTATGTGATGGTACAAGGCATATGTGTATAGCTAACAGTTGCTTTCTACCAGCCAAAAGCGATGCAAGGCAGCGTAGGCCATCTAGCTAACTGTAAAGCTAACTTAGCACAGCCAGCTAGCTGCAACTGGTTGCTTTGTAAAGTTAGCTGATACTTGCAAATGGCAAGTTAGATAGTATCAGTGAGCCAATGGTTTGAAAAAAATATAGGAAATAAACATCGTTGTTTTAAATATGATTGTATCAGTCTGACGTATAATATGTCATGTCACTATTTTAGCCGATCCATTGGGTGATGCTCGCTAGATAAAAAAAACACAAGTATGACATCTATTTAGGCCAATGACAATTGCCTTTCTGACGCATATGCCTGGTCTAAATGAAACATTCTTGGGTGCGAGTGGGAGTGCATGTGCGAGGACGCTGACAGCTCTTCACTTAACGGTCACAAGTGTTAGACTAATTAGAATTCTTTGGAATATTTCACATCGTACCTTTAAGATATGAACGATATGTAACCACCAAAACCTGCTCTGCCCGCGACAATAGTGCCTAACTGGAAATACAGAGTGGCCTAACACAGATAATATGTTGCTGATAATGCAATAAACTCCCACCTAATAATAATTTTATCACATTTTAACAGAAGCAACCCTGTCCCCTAGAAACTGCGTCAATATACAACTAATTTGCACCAGCCAGAATGTTGTGAAGGAAAAGTAATGCCCCATGGAGTCTCTATTAACATAATGAGGAAACGTTCAGAATCGGCACAGACAGCAGCCTGTTATTGAATCAAGGCTGAAATCTGACACTGACACCGGCATCATTAAGCTAAGTGATTCAAAATGTATTACATATACATAACATTACTAGAGTCGACATCGCCTTCAACTCTTTGCTATCCGGTTTAATCTCTTTGTCCGTGAAGGCCACACATTCATACTACTAAAGGATGTGTATTTTTGTGAGACAGGTGGGTCATTTTGGTTTCATTCTGTGTGCCTGAATAAAATCCTGTTGTTCTCGATCCCATTTTGTACGTATAAAACCGATATCACTTTTTTGTTTTCTACAGGAAATGAGACTTTATTGTGAGTTGTGATTTTCATCTATTTTCAAAGCTCTGCATTATTTCCCCAAATTGTAAACAGGTGTCAAATAACACAAGGAGGCACCAATCCTGTTTATTCTATCCTTGTAATGAATCCGATACCCAAACTGAGGGTGTCTGCTGACAACAAACCAGCGCTCACCTTGTCCTAACTTTTAAATCCGATTTTTTAAACTGATAAGGACCATTTTTTAAGATGTATTAATATTTATGCGCTTCAGTCCTCAAAAAATGCATCAGTTTTCTCATACTGTCTAGGCCGCTCCTGTCTCTTTTAGGCCTTCCTCCGAAATACCTATATCTGCTCTGATTGGTCAGCTCACACACGCCTGAGACAGCACTGCTAACCATATATATAAACATCAATTATGCAAATATGTGACACGGTAAGTAAGGTAAGATGAGGCCAGAGGTGGCACTAGATGTTGAGTTAGCAGCTTGCAGTTACTCTAACTATAATGACATTGTTATTGTCATTATATATGATGCAGGTATTGGCCCTGATAGCGATCCACGGAGTCAAAGCATCCCCGAGCACAGACAACACTGCATGTTGCTGGCTTCTGTTTTTCCCAGACACACTGAGGCATCATACAGCCGACACAGCTGATAACTGGAAGTGAAACTACAAATATATAAAAAAAAAAAAAAGAACACACAGTTTCATTCTGTCTTATTCAACTCTTTGAACCAGAAACCCATTTAATGCCACCACACTGCAACGTTTTTTAAAGGGATTCTTAGGACAGTTTCCATTAATCTTCGCCACACACCGCACAGCTGTCACAAACAAAAAGCCACCTCGCAAACCAATTACATGTCGGCGGCGGGGACGAAAACACACACCGGGCGCAGCGGCTCGATTAGATGGATGACAAAATGAAACAACAGAAAGGAAACAAATTGCATGGTGTCAGCCGCGGCGTCACAAAAACACCCAAAGGGACGCTCGGTGGTGCCGCCTCACGCAGCTCCGCTCGCCCTCCCAAGCTCAGCTCCTCCCCTCGTCGGTACCTCTCACAGCTGCTCGTCAGAGTGATGAGACGAGCGAGTCGTTAACTGGCGAACGTGAAGACATTTGTTTGCGAGGCATTACGATGTAGCTCCATTTTTTAATAGTCTCAGTGAATTAATGTGTTGAAAGGGTCGCCGCACCGGTTTACAACTTCAGTCATGTCCATCATATTAAAAGGTAGAAGCCTATATCTACTTTAAGCAGACTATTACCCACAAGCCCACTGTGCTGCTTACACATTGTGGTAACTTGTGTCCAAAGTGCAAACACTGAAAAAAAACAAAAAAACAACCCCAAACATTTCTAATATCTAAAAAGTCTTGGACGCGGAGTGAAAACCAGCGGCTCGTTCAGACAATTTGCATTTTAATACCGGAGTGAATGATCTGCACAGCGAGAGCGCCAGCATAGATTCACGCTCATTAAGATTTTATTAGAAAGCTATGCATTATCTTGTCTTATTATCGTCTGCAGTCGAGTGAATGGCCCATTTTTATGGCCCCTTTTAGCCCGCCGCTCTGACATTACATCAGTTACCTTGTCATCTCCGTGCACTCCTCCGTCGCCAAGACTGATCATTTTCTCTCCTCCTTCGGTTTAATTCTGTATTCTTCTCTCTTTTATGTTTAAACCCAAACACACACATGCACACACACGTACACCTCTCTCTATCAATTTGTGCTCCAGATGTGATAGCCAGAGTGGTGGACGGGCTGCAAATTATTCATGATGTAATTAGCTAGCAGGGAAATCATATTAGAGAATCTTAACTTAGACCTCAGGGAAACTTTAAGCACTTCATCAAATAATGGGCCAGGCATCCAAATAATATCCCTGACCCATTTCTGCTCTCCCATGGGCGAGGCCGCCTCAACTGCTGCTGCGAAAAAACGAGGAGAACTTCATGTTTGATCCTTCCTTCAGGCAGCCAGGTTCACTTAAACCAACATAGAAATATGGTTTAATGAGAGCCGCTGTAGTTGAGTGTAATCGACGATGACTGTGAGAGGGTAATGCATACATTCTACTTTTTGGTGTGTTCATTACCTCGTTCTACAAAATACACAATAGTGGTTGGAGAGCAAATGTATTTAATTAAAATACAAATTTGTACATACTATTTGTGATAAAAAAATAAAGACATTCGACACAAAACTAGTACATCTTAGTCAGATAGTAGCCTCAATATGGGCCTCAATATATTTTTTGATGGGCCACTTGTTGCAAACGGGAGCCCCACGATTAAAATGAAGACATTATTTTTGTGTTATTTGGGTTATCAGTCACATAACTTGGTGTTTACTTCATCTGTTCTTTGAAAACAAGGAAAAACGTCCAATATGGTCTACTCTGAAGAGAACCAAACCTGGTTGCTCTTTATTGATTATTTGTAGAAACTTTACTTTCCCAGCAGTTTGAGGTCACATGTTTGTACTCAGACTATTCTGATATGTAAATGTCATTTCTTTTCTCTCTTTCAGTGAGTGTTAATAACGTACAGAGGTTAGATGCCCCAGACTGTCTCAGAATGTGCTGAGACCCTTTTTGTACTGTTGCTGAAGTTTGGTGCTGTTCTGAGCATTATTTGTGGCTTTTTGGTGGCGGTTTATATTTGGATCCATTTACGTCAGTGTATTGTTGTCGTGCGGTCGTTTCTGAGATTGATAAAACTCCGTAAATTAGCGGTCTTCTAACTTGATCTCTCGAGAGGGAGTCTAACACAGTTTCACGGTGATTTAGTGATTTAGACCATGGATTAAACTTACACCGGAATATCCCTTTAACGGCTAGGTGATCAAGTACGGCAGTTGATCAATTAAAGAAGTTGCTTAAAATCTGCATCCCTGATCTCTTATTGTGAAACATTTCATGATTCACACTACATTCAATTTTGGTACTACCATCTTTCCTCCGGTTTCTCTCAGTTGTATTTCATTTATTATTTTGTTGATAAACTTTAGTAGAAGACAAGTTGAACTGTTGTTGTGAGAAATTTATCGGCTCTCGTTATGTTCCTCTCAGGAGTGGATGATTCTCGTGTGACATCTTTTGGTGAAATTCAGTATTATCTGTTTGGTCCGGTCTTAGATCTTTTATCAAATTGGCACAGAATCAGATATGTCTGACACTGACGGGCCGGTCACCGGTCACGGCTGGTGATACTGAAAACCAGCCAATTCCAGTGCCTATAGCTGCTTGATTGGCGTGTCTCTGATCTCTAATTAGCATGTTATTTTCCAAAAAAACCCTTTTCCGTATCAATTTTCCCACTGACATTAAATCCGAGTGTAAAAAACTGAAAAGATTCAACCTCTTGGGGTAAGAATGTATGCAGACTTTTCTCAGTTTTCTCAGGGTTTCCTCCTCCCAGAACTTTAGTCTCTGTCTCACATCAGTAATGTGATGCTAACATTAGCAATGAGGAATTCAGAGTTTTGAAAAAAAGTGGCTTTTCTGACAACCTGTCATTGAGCTTCAAGATTTGAGAGTCCCACTCCTCGCTGCTTCACTTCAGGCTACACCCATTTCATGTTTATCCTGTAATCCACATCGATTCCCCAGGCCGGCCGGTTCGACGCTGCTCCGAGCCGCTTCCCAGGCCCACACCAAAATACATGAATCAAGGAAGTGCACGTTGGAGACGCATTCTTGCTCAGTCATTACATTTTTAAATGCCTCAGAAGAAACACTGAAAACAAAATGCAGTTATATAAAGTAATTAAGGTATGAGCATTTCCCTCGACTAACGCTGCACGGTGGCGCGCTGTTAGTTACATGCTAGGAGGAGCACAGGAACCAGCCGATTGGATGACGGTAATTAGGTGAATAATGACTGAAGGGGGCTGGGGAATTGAAACAGGATACAGCTCACTGTTTTCAGTTTATTGCAAAGTAAAGCGAATCCCGGCGTCGATCCGGAAGGCGTGGGGAGAGGAG
Organism: Sparus aurata; assembly: GCF_900880675.1. Lineage (NCBI taxonomy): Eukaryota > Metazoa > Chordata > Actinopteri > Spariformes > Sparidae > Sparus > Sparus aurata. Next base: position 11,794,665 of record NC_044205.1, read on the forward strand.
GAAGAAGGTGTGTTGTTGGAGGAGATTTAGTGCAAAAACACGAGACACCTGTTCCAGATCCACCCCTCCCCTCTTCCTGCTATCTCCTTCCAACAACAGCCCTTTCTGCCTGAGATCATCTTGACCTCCGTGAAGGCCTGCTGCGTTGTGCTCGAGTGTGTGCATAGATCCGAACTGGATAGTGCTCGCACATCTGGTGAGAAATAAAAAAAAGTCCCTGGGACGGCTCTTGGCAGTTAAATGACTGTTCCCTTTTTTTATCCGCCGTCCTATCAGTCTGAACGGCCTCGCTATTAAATAGTACACTCCATATTTTATTGCCAACTGTTCCCTCCTGTCTTTTGCCGCATCACCCAGCATCTCCTCAAAAAGCAGCTCCGATACTTTGGGAGGCCTTTTGGATGCATTGATGGGAAAACACTCCAGTTCTCGCCAGTTGCTTTTGGACCCCTTTTAAAAATAATGAAATAAAAAGGTGTATTCCTCTTCCTTTGTTTACCCGGTGCCGGTGGCTGCCTTTATTTCACTCATAAATCTCGTTGTCAGCCTTTGACTGGTAGATTGAGCAGACAAAATGGGCTGCTACTCTGAGCCTAGAAGGAGTTTGTTCCACGACATTACACCGCTGTTTGCAGGATGCCTCCATCCTGAGAGAAGTGGTCCTGTTTCAGCAGGGAGACAGGAAGAAGGGAAATACATCCAGGGATGCAAGGCCTCACTCTGCACGGTCGTAGGACATCAGTCGTAATTGAATCCGTCCTTGGCTCAGTGGTGACTTTCATCTTCTTGCAGTTTCACACTTTTATCAAAAACAACCAGGTCCTTAACATTATTTAACCTCCTGTCACTATTATTTGGTCATTATTAGATAGAAGCATTCTCTATGGGACCCTTCTAAGCGTTTTGTCTTTGCTACCCACCTTTCCATCATGTCAAACTGTGACAGCTCTGGGGATTGAGGTGCACCTCGGGACAGAATGGGCTATTAAATGAGCGCCAGCTGGCGTTCCGGTGGCGATGTTACAAACTGCCCGGCGATGTTCGACTGCGCCCTGTCGTGCATGGTTGCCTTGAAAGCCAATTCTTCTGAAACACATTTCTGTAATGGTAGGCATCTGGATATATGAGCATCTCCTGACGACCCTCCTGCGACAATTGCAGACAGATGGAGCGGCGGAGAGAAGGATGGATGGAAAAGGAGGGGAAGAGCCTGGTAATAAAGGCCCAATGGAGACTAAATCAGAGAAAATTAGAAAGAGCGTGCGGATGAAGGAATGCAATGTAGGAGATATGAGCGATAGAGGCGAAGCGAAACAAGGAACGGGGAGAAGTGTTTTGCTTTCGCACTAAATGATCCATCTGCTGAGGTGTGTTGTGGCTGCGGGGAAGGAGTTTGTTTTGCCCTTGGGATGTCTCCATCCTCAAAGCGTAAGCTCACAGCTGGCTCCACGTTCAGTTGGTGGGCGCTTCAAATTTTGGAGCTGCAAAAATTGGTGTTTTTAAACCCCTGACATGTTTAAGATGATGCTGGTGAGGACATGACTGATACTTCTCCCCTCACGAAAAACATCTCAAAGGGTGCCTTTGAAATATTCGAGCTCCTGCAGCAAAACTGGATGAAAAGAAAACAAAGGAGCTGCCGAGTTATACTGAAAGAGGCTACAGCCACGCTAGCAGTTCTCTGAAGCTGTACTTGAAGGAAGGGCTCAGGTCAACATGCTAACATGCTCTCAAAGACAGTGCTAGCATGCTAATGCATTGAGCAGGAATGATGTTTAGCTTGTAAACGTGCATTGTTTAGCAAGTTAGCAAACCAACGTCTGCTAGATAGGCTGTGGCTAATGGTAATGTCATTGGTTATCTAGGTATTTAGTTAAAAAAGAAAGTTTGGGACAAATGTAATTTTTATCTGATGAGAGCATTAGAGGAAAGAAATTACAGTACAAATCACAGGTGGATTTACAGCAACTATCCAAAAGCTGGAGAGAGGTTTCACTTCAGATTCTGCCATTAATGTGGTAGCAAGGTTGGATTAAAGACGTTAGGTGTAGGTACCTCATATGGATGGGGATCTTATCATTGTTCAGATTTGACATATTAGATGTTGGTTACTACCATAGATACTGGAAAATAAAAGGAAAAACATTGACAATCCACCACATTAATAGTTATTAAGAACTGTGTAATAGACCATACTGTATTGGCAAGCTAGCACATTCAAACGAGAGCTGCTTTTAATAGTTACAGACCAGTTACATTAGTAAAAATGTTATGATTATGTGATGAATGCCTTTTTTTAATATAGTGATTCAAGAATATTTAATTCCACTGGCAACAAAATGCAAGGGAATCACAAAAAAAAGGGAATCGCAAAATTCATTGGGATTTTTCATCTTGAAATATCTTGAATTATCCACTAGGTGGTGAGACATTTGAGATATTTAATACGAGGAGATAACTGAAGTCATTTGGATCCGTCCCCTGTGTCTGAATTGCCAAAACAATCCCTTTAATATCGAGATGTTTTAGTCTAAACCCACAGAGGCACAGACTGTCCAGGCCGTCCGCCTGTAGCGGGCTAAATTCGTACGACTGCACCTGCTTCTGCAATTAAATTCTAGTTAGTTGACAATTTTGGACACCAAAATTACACTGTGCAATCTTTTTAATAAGATGAGCCGTGAAATTACCAAATGGTTGCGAGCAAAGGAAAAAAATCCAATTCAACAAATCCACCATTTTTCTCATGGGAGATGCTGCACAGTATGAAAACATGTCCAGTGGGCTCACGCTACATTAGCCTCTCTCTCTTCCTGCGTCTCCTTTTAATTTGTCCTTGTGTCACCTCATCACGGCCTATTAATGACAGAGGACTGTCAGCACCTGGTCATTTCAGGCCATTACTCTGGGTGAAGGTCATTCATTAAGGCATCTCGGTGAGCGGCTCAACAGAACATGGCCTCCCTTCCTCACTTTGCCCCTTCGGCTTTTCTTTGCTAGATCTTTTATGAGTGACAAAAGCTAAAGCAGGGGATTCGTGGAAAGAGCACTTCCTCTAACCACTGAAATGCATCCAAAGTAAAGAGAAGCAAAACAGTCTCTCAGCAGCTCCCCCCTCTCTCTCCCCTGTGGACGTCTGAAATGTGGCCTCTTTCCCTGCTTTGATATGGACTCGGAGTACAGGGGAGGCCCCTCAGGTAACCAGAGCTGGCTCTTTGGGCTGCAGGGCCAGGCTTTCAGAGAGAGACAGATGTGTCATTGAAGACAGCCAACCATGACCTACAGGCATGCACGACAGGCAGGGAGGGTCTGACAAACAGCTACCAGATCTCTGCATGAGAACACACACACACACACGCACACACACACACACACAGCCACCTGTTTTTATGCTCTTATAATAATCTTGTTGAGAGAAGTTCACTTTTCAGCCTGGGAACTCTGAGAGGGAATTTCTTTCTCTCTTTTCATTCGCTGATTTCAATCTTCACCCTCTGGAAGGACGCATGCGGTGTTTTTATATGAAAATGAAAAAAAAAAAAAAGGTTCAATGTGTTAAAGGCCTCGAAAAAATGTTTTTTTCTCAATCAGCTTCTCACCATGAGCGATGGGGCTCTACTGGATTCGAAAGCGTTGACGTAGTTACGACTGATTCACATGAGTAACGTGTTTTTGTCTCCGCACCGGTTTGAAGTGGGTGGGAAAAAGTGACGCCACACACATCGTAAATTAACAACGTGGGATCGGATAGATAGTTGGTTGCTTGCTTGTTTCCAGGTCACACACAGTCATCAAATCAGTTTACTCATATGGAGAAAATGACCTTCACTATTCGTTTACAAAAGGAGAAGGGAGACAAATATTGGAAAAAATGGGACTGTTATAACCATGTGGATTTATAATGTATATGTATACTGTAATTTTTTTTATCTTTAATCTTGTAACTAGACCTTTCAATGACCTGCACTTGTACTTGCCCTTGCTCTGTATGTAAAAACGCCAGACCTCACCCCTCTTTTATGTTCATATAAAAGAAAAAAAAGAAAAGTATTAAAAAAAAAAAAAAATCAGTTTATTCACTTATGCAGAGGTTGACCTAAAGTTGTAGAAAGCCTTTCTAAAATGTTCCCACTTGCTAATAAACTTGTAACAACACCAGAGATTCTAATTACACCACATCTTCTACAAGATGCTCACTTTCTATATCGTGCTGTGGTAATTTACTGCTAATGCAAACAGAACATTTCCTACTGCTGCAGCTTCACACTTAAGGCAATTACATTGTGAAACACAAGTTGACTTCTTTTTTAAAGTAGGAAAGTCAGAGGAAATGCAACGTGTTCAGTGAATTTAGGACACATTGACCAGCACAATTAGCTGGCTTGCATTGTGGGTAATGTTGCTGCCAGGTTTTGACAAGGACGAAGATTGTGTGAATTAAAGCTTTTCTGCATGATTTTGATATATTGTCAATTGTGAGTCAAACAGCGTTGGAGTACTGTTTGATTCAATGTTTGTTATGACTGTTGTTTATTTCGTTGGCAATATTCGAAGTGGCAAAGAAAAAAAAACCTTACAGGGCTTTAAGTTACTGTGTGCCACCGATAGATAAAACATGGTTTCGTGCCGTCACAGCGGGAGAGAAGATGAAGAGAGGCGTACCAAATGTTGAAAACTAAATTTAATTGAAAAAAAATATGGACACAGATGTTGTCTGCAGTGACTACTATCATGAAATATGCTGACAAATTATAAATACAATCATTATTCCTTTACTGCTACACCTTTAAAAGGACACAATTATTTCTTGTGTTTCCTTGTAAATGATCAGTAAACCTGATAGCTGTGGCTCCTGTCCTCCCCTGTTGCTGTAGAAATCAATTCCACTTCCAGTTCATGTGGATAAAAGCTTAGTGGTAGCGGAGAGCACCGCTCCTGATGCAAACAAATTGGGATTGAAGAAAATTATAGTTTTTTGTTTAAACTTAACTTCAGTGCATATTTATAGAGGGTGAGAACAGCAACAAACCGTATAAATTATACGACTGAAACTCCTGAACCGGGACAGAAACCAAACTTGTAATTTGTTATGGAGGGAAATGTGATAATAATGTTACCATATTTTCTCCACTACCCAACAGCTATGGGCCTGTGTGAGAGTAATGATCCTGCACTGCTGAGGCACGAGCTATTAGATTTGCAGGACAGTTTGGCACACTGACTTGTATGTTGAGGGCTGATTCGATAACTGGGGCTTTACACATTATACTTAAATGGGGTCATTTGCCAGCCTGTGTCTCCTCTCCCACTGTGTATCCGCGACAGAGATCAATAGGACTCATTCTATTCCATCGACTTTCAATCACGTTTCTCTGAGTTTCCCTGTTCCCCACCAGCCGCCAACCACTGACTCATTACAGAGCCGGGTAAAGGTAACCAGGCCTCTGCAGCCAATGCATTATGGGCCGAATGCCCGCGGGCAAAACAATCTCGTCCTGTTCATGGTGCTGTAATGACAGGGCGCTGATGTTTATGCAGTAAATTTGCCTGCCTCGTTCTCCGCAGTAACTTTTCTTGTCAGACAATATTGACTCACTGAAGTCGTTCGGAGTGGACTCATCAGGTCTTACTCCGTGGCAACTGATGACGTTTATAAAACAACCATGTGCTCGTATATTAGTTATAACTGGTCAAAATCCAATAAAATGGCTCCCTGAAGATATTTAAATTCTGTTTATGGTGAAGGGTCAAATGATCTAACGGCTGGGACAGTTGTGGTCAATAATGAGATAATTTTAAGAGTTACACGCCCTAAACAGTGACAGTAATGTATAATATCATCAGCTCTCTGACAGTTTTTTCAATATAGACTGCAGAAGGCGAGATTTATAACATTTATAAAAGGTCTTTTGGGGAATTATACATCAAAATGGTGCTGTGATAGTTAACTGCGATATTGCAGATTCAACCCCTAGTAGGTGCACTACATAACTTCTGCTGTCTGTGCAGTCATTCCGAGGCATCCTTTGGAGCACATTTAGTGAAGAATAACTGCTTAAAGCAGCGATATGTAAGAATGAGTGTTTAAAACATTTAAACATGAAGAAACATTTAAGTGTGAAGAAATAACAGTTTTGACATCATGTCAAAAACTTGTATTTGGTTGCAGAGATACCTATTGATGCTAGCATGCTAACCAGCTAGCCACGGGCTACTTTGTGCCTCAAGAGAAAACAGTCCGGTAGCCGCCTAAATACTGTAACACCAACACTTTGTCAATGCCCTAGGCTCCCTGTCTGGGCAGTACTAGCTATAGCATCGCTTGCTGCAGGGTTAACTGAGCTCACTAGCTAACAGCCGCTACAGTTAGCAGAAGAAGACAAAGCAGCCATGTCTGTAGTTTGAATTTGGCAGGTGGCCAGTTCTTACTTATAGCAGCTTTAATAAAAAAACACTGAAGAATCTTTTAAACAGCAGCAAACACTGACTCTTTAATGCTCCCTCGCCATGTTTTCCATTGCATGTTGGATGTTTTTTTGTTTTCCTAAGCAGAAGGTATGTGCTATACATTTAAAAAAAAAAAGAAGAAGCATTTGATCCCTGTGCTCAGTTGTCTGCGCACCTTTCCCCGCCATCAGACCTGTGACTCCAACTGACTCATGTCACTTCCTGTACAGTAAGTAGGACTCGCATCATGGTGCAAGCCTGCTGTCCGGAGCCAGAGTTAACAACACCCACCCCATCTGTTCCATTAGTTCAGCAAAAAAAAAAAAAAAAGGTTGAAGTCCATCTGAGAAACCACAAAAAGAAAAACAGATTCATCTCCTTTGGAAAATATTATTAGGCTTCCAAAGGCTGTGTGTACACAAGGTCCGCCTGCTGCCAAGCACACAAACACAGATGAGTTTTACTGTCTATCTGGCTCCGAGTGAGAGGTCAGCTGGGACCACTTCCTCCTTCTCCCGTGCTCGTGTTCTCTCTCTGTCTGTTGCACTGCAAAAAGTAGCCAACTTCTATTAATCTACCACTGAGTAGGACTGTCACAACAATCACGTTTGAACAAATCTGAACCAACATGGAATATGTTCGAATAAATTCAGCGCAACCTGCAAAGCCAAAGCCCTGAACAGCAGAGTAAAAATCACTTGGTGGTGGAGATAACAGGCCGGAAGGAGACTGTGTTTTAACATTTGAAAGGGAGACACCGCTGGATACTTTTGTGGAGACAAGAAGACTGGCAAGAAGCTGGCACATCTCCAGCTGTGTTTGTGGTGACAAAACCAGGTATTTTAAGTAAAAACATGAACTTTTCCAGAACCAGGACCAGGTGGTTTCTGTGCCTAAACCTAACCGGAGCACAAATAGAGCTTTGACTGATTTGAAAAGCTGCCCTAAACTAGTGTCAAAGATCAGGGATCATTTTCTTTATCCTGCTGATGGTGGTTTTGTAATATAAGTGTGATTAAAAAATTTGACCTCATTGGAAAATATTGTTGTCAGTAGTGGGGGGTTTTCAGTGAATTTGATATGCCTTTACTCTTATCCTACACACATTCTAAGCATGAGGCGTTGGCAATGAATGTCGCAATCTGTATGGTCGCATGTAGCTTGTGAGATGGAGCGATGGGAGTTGGTGCTAACAGATGAGACACAAATTGTCCTGTTGGACCACATCTGGTAAAGAGTTCTCTCTTTTCCAAAAGTTAGATGAAATCAGACCATCTTAAAAAATGTCAGATTTTATAGCCTAACTTTATTGCCCTGGTATATCAGCACTGTATCACAGGCAGACTGGTTAAAATAATCCATCTTCAGTTCTCTGCACGCACCTGTGAATACTGCCAGTAGTCACATAAATGGAACGTTAAAGATGAAACATCCATATCAACACTGACATTTTTTGCAGCGCTCTCCTTCCTTCAGCAGCTTTCTCAGCATTTGTTGATCTATGACATCGTTCCTTCCATGTGGCTTTGGGAAAGTAGGATGTAGGAGGGGAGAGACATTCATTAAGGTGGCCTCGACATCAAACAGTGGTCTGGAACAAAAACTGGATGAGACGAAAGGGAGGAGAGGGAACAGCAGAGATGAGCTGTAGGAATCGAGGCCAGTGGAGAGGGAGGAGGGAGGAGGGAGGGGTGGAGGGGGCAGGGTGCGGGAATCTCAGCATATGGACGAGACAATAATTGTGTGCGTGTGCACACATGCCTGTGCATGTTTTGCTCGTGAAGTTGATGGAGATTGAGCCATTAAAGACATTATCACTGCTCTGCTCAGGGGGACAATTGATGTCGACGCAGACAGAAACTAAACCATCCCAACCTGTCTCCTTGCCATTTATCATTGTTAGGATGACAGCTGCAGCACTCCCAGTATCCCCACGAAGTCCCCCAAGTGTGTGTGTGTGTGTTTGTGTGTTTCTAAGAATCCCACCGTCTCAAACTGTATATTTCACAAAGGAGGCAATTTACGATGATGTGAGGGAGATAACGCTCGGGGAAAGAGAGGAAAACAGAAGACGCTGTTGGAAGGAAGCAAATTTTATCTTGGCAGCGAGCGGGTGGCCAGAGGGTCGGTGGCTGTTTTTGTATTCCAGATGCTCGCTGGAAAATGGGCTGTCGTCTGCATCTCTGCGTGAACATAAGAGGAGACAGAGGAGTGACCGGGGGTGTCCCAGTGCTCGGCTGACTCTCTTGTGTGTATATTTGTATATTCTACACCATTTAGGAACCTCCGGACACCTATCCAAACAAAGTTTCATTGTGCACTTGTTTATGCACGCACACGCTCGTCTGTCCACTGACTTGATTTCCTGTGTGCGTGTTCATGTTTATGTGTGTGTGTCCAGACCTCCTTTGGGGCCCGTCCAGGCCACAGTGTTGAGCACTGAGCGCTGAGTCAGTGCATTACTGTCATGGCAGATGTATCCTCCGGCCTGTCCCCTGGCTCTCACTGCTAGCCCATAGAGATGCATTCAGCTGCAGCCAGCGGCACTTTGCGTGATGAGCCTGGCCAATGGCCTCAATAAGGACTGATGGCGCCATTCGGAGGGAAAGAGGGAGGAAAGAAAAAAGTGAGGAGGGATTATTGAAAGGAGGCGATTTAGATGTTCGGATGGAGTGATGCAGAGGAGAGTAATGGCAGGGAGAGATGGGTAAAAGAAGGGTAATATTGGTGTACACTGAGCTCTGTGTGCACTCAAATGGGCAAACTGCTGGCCATTACTGATAAACAGTCATGTTCTGTGACTGCAGCCAGCTCAGTCACCTATCATTACCCTGGTGAATTTATTATTAGACACCGGGGGGAAAAAAAAATTGAGTCCATTTCACAGCCACATTGAATCAATGACTGGAGCCTCGCTGGCAGCTGAGTTCGTAGCACGTGTTGGCCGATGGCACGCTTTTAGAACCTTCACCGAGGCCTACCGCTGCTGCTGATTGGAGGGGGGCCAAAGCAGGGGGTGCCATCTCATTAGCACTTCAGATCCATATTGCTGTGACTTATAAATAATTAGCAGTAAGGCACTATGGGGAGCAAGGCATGCTGCTATCTCAAAAGTTAATCAACAAAAGGGTGATTTATTTACTTGGCGATCACTGAGGTGTCACACGGTTCACTCTACGCATGTTGGTGAGCCAGATAATGTTTTACGTCGCAGTTGATCAGACGTTGACCCCACGTCAGGAAAGAGACAGAAAGTCTGTCTCACAAGTAATACACTTTGTTTCAACAAGCTCAAATTGCTGTTACTATCTGAAAAAACGTTTCCAGACATGGTTTGCATTTGAATTTGATTGATTTGTGATGCATCATCATCATCAGCTGATGCGGTTGTTCAATGAAAGCAGCAAAGCAGTGTCAGCCCCTCGCTCAGTATCTACACATGATGCATTCAGGCGCGATACATCTGTCTAGGTCAACTGTGCTTCAGCAGCGTTTACAGCTCAACACACAATCGCTGTAGTTACATGCATACCACAGAGTCTTGCACACCCCGTAACAGGGTTGCCAAGACACTGGAATTTCGAACGTTGATACAATACCTTAAGAAAACGTATTTTTTAATATGAGATAAATATATTATGTGTGATGCACACACAGCATCTGAGCGTATTTACTTCTGGAGGAGTAGGGGCTATGTAGGCACTCCAACAGTGCATGGATATTTACTGTTTCAAATATTCTGATAACTTCTGCCTATAAACAGTTGTACTGACTTAAATAGAGTAGAGCTGAAGCGCTGGGTATGTACTTTATTTTCAGGCACATATTATTTTTGCAGAGACAAATAACTAACGGGTACGAAGGTACAAACAAGGTGGCGGAGTTATGTCAGAGATCCTTTGATTTCTTTGAGAAGAGAGTTTACCTGTGTGAGGTGAACTGAACTGAACTGAACTTGAATTGCTTGGGAAGAAAGTTTACCTTGGACAGGTTTGATTGTTTTGTTGTTTATTGATGAATCCCAGGGAGGTGGTACTTTTGCCAAGGAGGTTGAGGTTATGGTTGGCTGGCTGATTGGTTGGTTGATTCTTTTGATTGGTTCTTTGGTTGTTTTGTTGGTGGGTTGGTCTTTTTTCTCTCTTTCTTTAACATTGTGAAATAAGCAGTTTTTCAACAGTTTTGTTTTCGCAGGGAATATTGCACGGATTGTGGAGATCAAAGTTTTATCGAATTTGATATTGGATTAGGTTTGACTGAAGTGAAGAGGACTGTTGGGCCTTGTTGGAGGTATGAGCTCTACTGCTGCCATTCTGCCTGAGTACTTTTTTGAGTAGTATTATTGGAACTTGCATAAACCTAACCTACAAAAAGCCACTAGGACAAAGTCAAACTGTGGTAAAATACCCCTATCTTTTTAAAGAAAATTTGAAAACATAATTAAAAACGAATGACCTATTGGTCTTTACAAATCGAGATACATAATGATAGCAGAGCTTTTAGTGCTGAAAAACAAAACAAAACATGTAAATCAAAAATATCGTTGAATTGTGACCTTAAACTCCAAAGTCAAAAACAAATCATGGATTTGGAGAATTGAGACACCCCCAGTGATGAAGGTCTGGAGCCCAAAAAATCTGGTTTGGGACAACCATAAAATATAGGGGTGTTTGTTTAGCCAGACGGTGGGAGAACCACTGATAAACTCAGCTCAAACACCTCCTATGTAAACAAATGTGACACAGAAAACAATGGAATGGAAGCCATGGAATGTCTGTAACCCACTCACCACTAACTGATAGGCATATATCGCATCCCACAGCACTGACAAAACACATCAGTGCTGACATTTAGCTGACTCAGACGACAGATGACTCAGTGATAAAAGTGAGAGATGGCGTCATCGGCCTGCTGTACTCACCCAATACAGAATTTCACTAAATCAGTTGAACTAAAGTGATGTTTGCATTGGAAATACTTGGCAACAACATCCATGGGTATGAAGGAACAACAGCCACATTCCACTTTGCCAGTGCTAAAAACAACAACCATCACTTAACCAGCTGATGTCCGGTCACACTGTAACCGCATGACACATCCAGGCCCACAGTAGTCCTGGCAAACAAATCCACTCGCATCTTGATTTTGTGTGTGTGGTTTGCAAATGAGTGCAGAGTGTTTCCCAGGAACATTTCTGACTGATCATTTCCTGTGTTTCAATTTGCTCAAGAGTGCTTCTCCTGTCAACAAAGAGGACAACCAATGTCTGAATATTACTAAAGTCTCGTAATGAGTTCTTCCGCTGAGGGTCGACTCAGACTAACTACTTCCTAATCAAGCGCCGATCGCTCGTCGACCTGCTGCATCCACTTCCATTGAGCTTGATTATCTCTGCACTGATTTCCGGCAGCGTAGCGACACTGCATGAATTCTCCATAATAAGAGATCAGTGCTGACGGCTTTGACTACTAATTATGATGGGAAGGCGTAAAGGCGGGAGAAACTGAAGCCCACCGGATAACTTTCATCTGTCAGTTTGGATTGGCTCCAGCACCTTTTTAAAAGGATAAGCAGGCATAGCTAATGGATGCTCAGGTTTCTCCTTTATTGCTCACAGTGGTTGGATTTTAATTACGTCTCTTGTATGATGTCCAATCAGGACAACTGCTCCGCATGATCCTCATTCATTTGCTATTTATTATGGCAATGTTTCACCCTTCAGAGATGTGTTTTAACAATGGTCAGCCCTTGGTCTGAAGGGCACATGCGAAAGATTGGTAGGGGTACACAGGACACAGCCTCAGTCTTGTTTCAGAGCTTCATTGTCTTGCAGACACAGATGCAAAGCTGCCTTCGCTTCACTTTGCCTCTCCATACTGTAATTTAAGAGAGTGATTCTAATCGCTTAAAGTGATAGTTCAGGTTAGTTACCTATCCCTAGGGATGTATTACCTGCAGTACATGACCGTCATATATATATATATATATATATATATATATATATATATATATATATATATATATATATATATATATATATCCCATTTAGATATACACTATATTAAGAAGAATTATTGCACTTTACACTGCCATCAGACAGCCCTTTCCTTTTGACCACATTCCCTCAACCATACTATGTCCATTTTCCTTCGCACAAGCACAGCTGCACCTGCCCTGCACTATATTACACGGCTGTCTGGCGAAAATGTAAAGCACCAAAAATGTTCAAAATATAGTGTACACTTACAGATATATATTTTTCTTTTTCTTTTAGGAGGCTAAAATACATCTTGCAGCACAATGCTCTGTTTCTGCATTGGGAGGGCTGACGGTCATGTCCTGCAGGTAATACACTGACTGGATAAGTACCTCATACAACCCTGCATCAAAAGACCCCAGCTTTCACTTTAACGACTGTGGGGACAGCTGAGGAAGTTATTTCTGTCGATTGTGGCAATAACTTTTCATGTTTTTATGAATCACCTTGCTAAGTCAATATAAAGTTATGAGGACTGATAATATCCGTTGTATTCCGCAGTTACACATAAATACTTAGAGGATGCCACAGAATCATCTGCAATGAAATTATCTTGATTGCATTGGATCTCATTAATGCATAAGCATGCATTAGCTTATGATGCTGTTGGTTTGATGTGATGATACAATCAATAACGGCATCTAATGAACTTCTTGTCAGTACACCTAATCCACCAGGGGAAACTGTGTGTGCTTGTGTGGTGAAGGATGAATGAACGAAGGGTCACACTGTATCCCGGAATCAACGTTTCCTCGTATGATGCTGCATGCTGTATCTGCTCTGCGTTCAGCTCCCTTCTTCTGTCACAAAGCACAAAGTCTTCCTCGGTACAAACCAGCCCCCCCCCCCCCCCCCCCCACGGCAAACAGACCCACAGTCATTATGTTCCCATTAGCGTTCACTAACGCCGCTGCTCCTAACATTATCACGCCTAGATGCTAATGTTATGACTATGATTATCATGATGTGTTCTTGGTGGCTGGAAGCACACACACACACACACACACACACACACACACACATACACACACCAGTGCTGGAGACCTCATTCTGTTCCGTTCCCTGCCGTGAAACAAATCAAAAACTAGTTACGCCCCTGCCTCTGAATGCCATCTCTGGTACCTCACCGCGACAATAATATCAGCTATCGATAGGAGCCGGCTGGGAAACTGTCGAGCGGACGCACTTCTAAGCTGGAGTCAATTAGTGGGGAGGACGACCTCTTCAGATCCCCAATTATTACCCCCTCACTAAAAACCCTCTGGTTGGTGCTAGGCCGCCCTAATAGCATCTCAGCTGTGCTGCTAAGTAGAACTAATTCACATTTATGGAGGAGCATGAGTGTGTGTGTGTGTGTTTGTGGGCATGTCGCACAGCCCTTTGGTTGATAGTGGGGACTAGCATCGCAGCATACAAGAAGACATAAAACTGTTTGCTTTCACAGATTGTTTTCCACTTGTTGAAATGGTTTCATGACAGTTTTCAATACTGTAAACCCAAGACAGTGAGGTGCAATCCAATCAGATCCTGCTGCTTCAATAATAGCAGCGCAATGACAAACAGATGTCCTTGATTGGTCACTTGCCAAACGCAATTTTCTTACTTTGTTTTCTTTCTAGTAGAGACATGCAGGAAAAAAGGCTGAGACGAGAATATCAATAATTTTCCAACTCCTGTGAAAGCTGCAGCTGCTGCTCGAACGGACAGCTTTGTTTCATTATCCCCGACCTATGAGAGGCACTGTGTTCACTGGTGCATAACTGTGTGCTTTATTTCAACATTTCAAATGCTAATGTTTGCACTTGCAGCTAACCATATCACTACCACATGTAGCTTTAACTTCAGTCTTTCAGCACAATATTGGAGCTATCAAGCGCATATTTAAAAGGGAGGCCTGGTGCAACTCCAGAGGGAGCCGTGTAAAGTCTGATAACATCCCTGAAGACTACAAGTTTGAAAATGAAAATATGAGCATGTTAAAGGACTGAACATACCAGACCTCTGTCGCCCGCTCCTCACTGCTGCCCGAGGCTACCACTCGAGGCTTCATCCGCCGCTGCCAGCATAAGAAAGCAAACTGAGACCAACTGAGCAGCCGGGTTGCATTGTGGGTAATGTAGGTGCCAAGCTTGGGTCAAGACAGAAGAAATGTGTGAAATTCAAAAGATATTTACAAGACGAGTCAAAACGAAGACAGCAGGAAACGGTGTTTACAACCAACTCACAAGCTAACAATAGCTCAAGATGCTAGGTAGCGGCAGTCGATAAATCTATTGACAGTAGCAAAAACAGTGATAAGCATCAATGTTACAAGGCCTGTGTACCGCATGTTGACCGCAAAATGACAGACTCGTAGACTGCAGATGGCAGCCATTTTCCTCTGACATCACGCTCAGGCTGGGAAAGCTGAATGGTGTACTGCTGTGTTCCAAGCAAGCCCCCAGGAAGTGGGTCGGGTTCGAAGCCAGTTATTCGTTGTGGCCGAACCACGTAACTACAGCGTCACGTGAAACTTTTTCCAATGAGCTAACATTGTGAAAGAAGCAGCTGTAAAATGGTTGATACATTTTTTTGAGCGTCACAAGCCCCGCAAAATGACTTGTTCCACTATCATAATTTGAGCCTTTCGGTCCAATGACAGTGCACACACTCTATGGGCCGCACAGTGTGGAAGAACCCAGGCTGGTGCATGTGTTACGGAAATCAAGGAAAAACAGAAATGAGTCACAATGGACAAAAAGACAAAGTAACAACCGAAAGGGCTGAAGCAACTTGCAAACACAGGCAGAGTACAAATCATCGGAAACTCAAGGAGCAGAAACTGAAAACATACCACAGGGAGACACTGGTGGTACTGGTGGAGAACGCAGGCAGGGTGGCATCACGGGGGAACACGGAGGAAGACGGAAAGAACTGACAACGACACGAGGGAGAACAAAGGGTATATACTCCGAGACACTAACGAGGGGATCAGGAACAGGTGGAGCAAGGAGGGGAAAACACAAAGGAGGAAGTGAAGAGCAAGACGTGACACACGAGGGCTAAATATCAAAATAAAACAGGAAACAAGAACGAGACACTGAATCGTGACAGCACACTCCACTTGGACACATTTATTAAACCTGGAGGTAAAACACACCGGATGTGATCAAGCTTGCAATCCGGCATAACATAAAGGGTTACGAAGGGTTATTATTCAGAATTGTCATGTAATCGATTCGGTATTTCAGATGAATCCAATTGCACAACACAAATTTAAACTCCACACAGCAAAATGATAACACTGAACTCCCGACAGCTCCCCTGATCACCGCCCACCTCACATCCTGTTCTTTTCCCCTCTTTGATCTGACACTGACAGATCTGCGCTGCGCCCTTATTTTGTTAACAGTAATTGAAGAGGCATGATGTAAGTAAGACGCAGCTGCGCTCCATTTGTAATACAAATGCAAATGAGACTAACTTGAGGTACGGGGCGCACCTCTCGCTCCTGGCATTAAGATGTCTCCTCTTATACTTTTTTCCAAACTGTCGATGGATACAGGCTTCACACGTGGGATTTTTATTTTTTTCATTTTAGAAAAGCAAAGCTAGTTCGGTCAGCCAAAGTTCATGTGCAGTTACAGGTTACATGCATCGGTGTGTTAGACCCCTTCTACCCTCAGGTAATGAGCTCTCACATCAGGTTTCTATGCAGCCTTACTTAGTGTATGTTGAGCAGTTTTTTAAGGGGAAGGCTTCACTTTCCACTTTTTTTTTCTCCAACTCATTAAATCCTCCCTTAGACTCCGGGCTTTGTTATTTCTTTTGCACAAATTGCACGCTGTAGCCTGTGAACAACATGGAAAAACAGACAATTTAAAAAAAAAAAGCCTCTTCCAAACCGCCCCGTCCCTCTCCTCCCGCATTCTCAGTCTTCTCTTCACCTTCAGCTTTCTAATAAAGGTCTTAAGTTGACATTCAGTTTTTCCCGGGGCCAAACACTTCTGCCGGTGCTGTCTGCTTTCTAATTGTAATAATAATTGTGGTTCCGCCTAATCTCAGCCGGGGCTGTGACCCCGGCCCGCTGCGAACGGATTTGAGATAATGAAATAATTGCCCCAAATGCTTTTTTTTCTCCCAAACAGCCGCTGAAACCCGAAACCCCCTCCGACAAAACGGCATCAACATTCACTCGGCCTCTATCAGCGGCATTTTCCACTTTAATTGAAATTTAGATTGTTGTTGACCCCCTGGGTGAGGTTTGGTGGACCAAGCCGAGGACAGGGAGGATAGCGCGCAGCTCTAATGGGGTGGGTCGGCCCTGGAGAATGCCATCTATCTGTCATTGTGAGCGCGCGTGTGTGTTTGTGCCTGAGTGTGTGTGAGTGTGTCCGCGGTTTCATAAAAAGGAGGAAATGCAGATGATATATCACCCCTATCGCCGCAGCCATTTCTGCATATGTATGTGTTTGTGATGATTTGTACCACACTTCACACACACACACATAAAGGACATGTATACCATTGGTTTCCGTAGCCGGCTGGATGCATCATTTATCACGCAGGAGGCCGGTCCAAGCTGTGAGGCGAATAAATCTGAAGATCATTTTTGACTCATTTGTGATTGTCGCTGCCTGTTTTGGACGGTCTTTGCACATATGTGCTTTTTTCCCCCTCTTGGTTAACAGGACCTGAGGGGTATCAGCGGTTTATATTCGTTCGAGCACCACCGGTTATCCTTCTATTAAACTATTACCCAATCTGCCCCCGTTTCATTTCAAACCTCTCGCTGTATCTGCCTCGCTAACTAATTAGAGCGGGAAAATGCCTGCCGCAATAAACATATACAATTACTCACAACTCACCATATGTCTGTTTAAGCAGCCAGTTCAAGCAGCTTAAGGATTTCAAGTCATTTATCACCGCAGAAATGTAGGTTAAAGCTCTCACTGCTGGAGCCCGCTGCATCATTAAAGGAGCGCTGTGGGACGGAAAACAGACATTACATACGGCTGTATGTTCATCAGCTGTTTGTCACTTTGGAGAACAACCTGAACATTTAAATTGTAGGAGTTAAATAATGGCTTCCTGGCTTCAGTGGTTCATAAACAGAGACTTTGTGGGGTTATATAACGTTCTGTTTTCAGGCATTAAAGACTTTTGGTTTGTTATACTGTGGCAATTTACGCACAAGGATTCAACTAAATCTTATTAAGAGAAGATATAAGTTTATTAAACCCCCTGAAGAAATTGGTATGCTGGAGACTGGAGCAAATATGTACAACCGGTTGGTTCCCTGGGTCAGGGCCCAGTTTTACACAATGAAGAGTATTAAATATGAGTGAAATACACCAAAAATATTTTTAAAAAAGGATTTAAGGAGATGTGGAGATTGCATGATACAATGACACTGAAGTATTACAGAAGTTAAGACGAGTTAAGAACAAAAGTGAACTAAAACTAAAGAAGCAGTATTAGCAATAACACAAATGCAAAATTGTGCATTAAATCATCTGCCATGCTGATGTGTTATTATACATGATGGAGGTTTGGATGGGCAAAGTGGCACTTCAGGTGCAACGTGACCTCGAATTGCATTTAATTGAATTGGGAGAAGATGTGTTCCATTAACAGTGACAGTGACATTTTGATTTCAAACCAGCGCTCCACCAATTTAGCAGAACACCCCTACATCAGTACCAAATGTTATTGGACTGAGGCGTGGTGACGCAAAAAAACCCCAAAATGTATCCACCGTTACACTGGTGCGTGTCCTGGGGGCTTGGTTAAGCTAGTACAAGCTAATAGTCAGTGCCTTGAGCCTCTAGCCTGGTATCTTCAGACAAAATAACATCATCACCAGAGCAGCAAGGATTGGTCGATTGAAAGAAAATGAATTGTGAACTATTTTGATGATTGATTCACTTTTTCAACTATTTATATTTTGAGTAAAAATGTCAAAAAGGTGCTGGTTCTGGCTTCTTTGTGAGAATTTGCTGCTTTTATTTGTCACTTATGACAGTAAATGAAGAGTCTTAGGGTTTTGGACTGCTGGTTAGCAAAATAAGCTATCTGAAGACATAACTTTAGCCCTTGGGAAATTGTGACGAGCATTTTTCAAAATTATTTTGACACTTTAAGAAATAAAAAAGAATCACAAAGTATCCTGGAAACTTAAAAAAAAAAGAAAATGCTTGGTAATATTTCACAATTTAATTTCTGGCTCCACTTTTCTACCACAAGGAGTCAAATACGGAGGAACTCCTTCTCACCATGCCGACCCTTTCCTGCACAACACTGCGTCACTACTGGGAAACACCGTGTTTACATTAGAGTCGGTTACGCTACGTGCGGATCGGATGTCACTGAGTGGAATCGCTGAAAAACACGAGGCGAGTGAGAGGATTCCTCAGAACCGGACCCATTACTGAGTGACCTGCGTAATGTGGAAACTACTCCGATGGCTGGCTGTGGATCAATACTTCTAGAGAAACGAGTAAACAAGATGTTCTTGCTCTCCCTTACGCTTGCGGATGCACAGCACTCAGATCCATTGTACCAGCGTTGTAGCTATAAAAGCCACGATACAGTAGCATGAATAATAGCCGTTGTGGGTCCACTTCGGGGGCCGCAGTGACCACAACCTCAGGAATCAGTGCGTCTGAATTATTCAGACCGTGGAGGGATGGGACTGTGGGAGTGCACATGCGGCTCAGGGATAAGAGGTATACAGATGACTGTATAATTGCAGCAGGTAAATTTTGCTGTCTACATCTTTATTATCTGACCAATGAAACGACGGCGCCTTTTTGTTTATACATCGGTCGTGTTATTTATAGCTACAGGGGAGCGTTCATACTTAAAGTCAGGGCACGGCCGGAGTAATTAAAGTGAACCAGAAGGGAGAAATAAACTTTATGTGTTTACTTAAGACTGGTGATGGTCGATCACTGCGCGCCAGTGATGAATATGTTTAATATTTGCCTCCAGTCGAGTCTTCCGTCGCAGCGCCTCTGCAAAGTACGACCGCAGAGCGATCTCAAGTGTTTGAAATGAAAGGACAGAGAGGGAGCGTCGCTCTCCAACCCCACACAACAGTCTTCATCCGACGGGTTCCGAGTCGAGCGGCAGTCAGATCCCGGTTCTTACACTTTTCATCACACTAATTAAACTGACTGGGGAACAAAAGCCAGCTCAGCCCATCCAGCTCCCTTAATTGCTTCCGACGCGACGCGCAGATCGTCCGACCGATAAGATCCAAAGTCGCCGTTAGAATTATTGCGTTTTTTAATTAGCCTCTTTTATGGAAGTCATTTTCACAAAGGCAATAAGAGAGAGATGTTTTTTTTGTGACCATCGAGAGTATTCAAGTGCAGGAACGACCTGATTCAGATAGAGGCAATTTCCTTATTACGATGCTCAACGATATTGCTGCAAGACAGGAAGGGGAGAGGCTAAAGCAAATATAAAAACTGCTGCTGGGTTTGTAACAGTTTGTCTGAAGGGCCTCCGGCAGCTTTGGTGACACCAGGTAGTGATGGATGTGTTACATGCTACAGAGCAGCAGGGATCCATCCTGGGATGCCCTCTTGACCCATTGCAGGAGTCCCACCCCCTGCAGGTCACTATCTCATACTGATACACCCCAAGTGTGTGAAGGAGAAGTAGTATAGTAAGCAAAGACATTTCCCCGTTTGTAGGACAATAAAGACATAGTGATTCTGATCCTGAAGACATACTTTTGTAGGCTAACCCGGGAGTTAGCATCGCCCTGGTTCCCTCCAATGGGACGTTTCAGCTGCATTTTGGATTATTGCAACCAAAGAAAAAAGCTCTGTGGCAAACCCGAGTTTATGATACTTAAACATTTTGTTCAGTCAGATAGTCTTCTCAGATGAACACAACTTTAATGAGTTTGGAGGCATGATTGCGATCGGCAGAAGTATAAAGCTAACGGTAAGATTTAAAGAGGGGTGTGAATCTTCGGTGATCTCACGATTGGAGCTGATCGATTTCGTTCCAATTCTTGATTGTCCAATTCGATCCAGATTTGGTTCTTGATTCAAAATCATGATCTCACTTGCATGAATAGAAAAGAGGCCGTTATTTTCAGTCTTCTGCTCCGGCTCACTGTGTGCTAATCCCACTGTGTCCTCAGTCTGCTGAAATCCAACATGAGACACGGCTGGAAAGTAAGATAAACGACCTGCAGCCTTTTTATTTTGGAAAAATGTTGACAGCATCAATGAATAAATGATTGAATTTGAAAGAGTCTGATGGTCGTGCGTGTGTGTGGACAACAGAATAAAGGTGTGCGCTCTGCCGTGTTGTTAGCGTATTGAGTCCAGCCGTCAAAGCGGCCTCTCCGCTGTGCTGTTAGCTCCGGGGGGGGGGGGGCTCCGTCGCTGTGCAAGGCGCTGAGCAGAAGCAGAGTTTTTGAGGTGAAACACACTGAGCAGAGTTGTTTCATTCACTGCAGAGTTCGTGTAATGAACGCGTTGAAGGCTGCATGATTGTTAGCTCGTTAGCGGTCGTCATCTGGTCTTGTTTGTTGCTGCTGACACCTGCTCCGCTCCGCTAACGTTACGTAATGTTCGTCTTAAAGAGGTAATCGTCATTAAATAATATAAACACTTGCAACCGCTGCCTTATTCAAAGATGAGCTGTAGGAGAGAGGAATCAAGATTCGAATTGAGTTTTTTTACTCCAATTCCTCTAATTTTCATCATAAACTACACGGTACACACTTTACTACAAACTAATCAATCTACAGGGTGTAAAGCCGGGAACACTTTGCGACTAAAGTCAGAATGTAAGGATGAACTAGTGATCGGCTGAGACAACCTCTGTAGTCATTTGATGGCATTTGATGACATCCACCTCAGTCACAGCCTCAGCTGGGTCGCAGATTAGCTAATCTGTTCATGGCTGTCCATCACTTCATGGCGTTGGGTTCGCTCCTTTCACATCACTTACTTTCCACTGGATTTGTTCTCTTTATGTCACGACTCTGACCCGTATTCCATTTCCAAAATCATTTCATAACCCATTCGCTGTGAGTTAGAGGCAAACGTCTGCTCTCTGCTAAGACCTGCTGCTGTGACACCATCCCAACACGACTATCATCACAGCCGTTTAGAACTTTGTTTGCGTACACTGTTTGTAATCCACTTTCTCGACATCACTGAAGCCTTAATTCCCGAGCAAACGGGAAACGAGGAAATGAGACAGTTGAATAATCATCGCATAAATATGGGAGGTCAGAGAGCCTGCTTGTGGTGGGATTAGGGGAGAGATTTAATCAGATCAGAATCGGAGACGCCTTCGGTTATCAAACAGGAAGTGCGGTCCGAAGGCTTCGGCTCGCCGTCCGCGCCGAACTAACGCGGCCAAGCGTCCCCCGCTGAGAAATGCAACTTATTTATTGATAAGCGCACGTCTCGGAGTTAAAAATGTAACTGCGCCGAGCATTTCAGATTGAGTGCAAATTTATGTTTCATATTTGGAGTAAGCCTTGCCCGAGAATTTTAATCCAAACGTTTCAGCCGGCGTTCCTGAGAGATTTGGAAATGAGATTCTGCTGTCGTGTATAATCCACTTCTATAATGACTTTCCTGTAAAAGGGATAGATAGTCTGAGCCCACAGGGGTTTGCTAAGTAACTCTGTCAGAGAGCCACAGCTACTCACCACTAACACAGACTCTTACTATAAATACACACCAGCTGCTGAGCAGCACACATCCACAGCTCCGGTTTATACAGTAAGAAGACGTCTCTCTGTGTCCTCACTGTACAGGTGACAACTCGGGAGGTGAGGCAGGTCTCGAGCCGACGCTCAAAGAAACACTTCAATGTGTCCCCCTACAAAGCGCCATCTGTGGCACACTGCCACACTTTTATCACGCCTGCCGCTGAACAGTTAATAATGAAAATGTCATTATGGAGTCCTCATCATTTCATGAAGCCGTGCCAAGCGGTTGCACTAGTTGAGAGTTTGATAAGGCAGAGGGGTTAATTCTTTAAGCCGCCATGATATCGGAGGTAACGTTGCGCCGAGTCTCCGCCAACAAGATGCATTAAGTCGCTTTAACGAGTGCGGGTAACGAGAGCCGTCAGAGGGAGGCTCCCCGTTAAACTGCACTCGAGCTCCATATGAAGTCTGTCCACAGCTAATGTACAGCAGCTGGGCCATTATAGACAGCACCTTCTCCAGGCTGCCACTCACAGATCGGTGTCTGCTGTACAGGTGTGAGTCACAGACCTGCTGCAGTGTGACCGGATGCGACCTAAGCTTCAAAAAGTGGAAAACTGCTTCATGAATTTGTAAATTACAATTCATAAATATCCTTCAGTATAAAATTGGTATAAAATGAAAGTAGACAAGTAAAAGTACCTCAGAATTGTACTTAAGTACAGTAAATGTAGATAGTTACTTTGCACCACTGGTATTTTGTCAATGCAGGACACTTAAATGAGTGCTCCTACACTGTGGTGTTGCCACTCACAGAGCTCAGTACTGGTGTGTAAGTAAAAACTCCCTTTTTCTGCTCCAAATGCTGAAAATGGAATCTTGGTTCCAGTTACAACAATCTGTCATACGTCTTGTTTTTCCCATTTTCACACCGCCTGCAACCCTCCAACTGTTCGTTCATGTTACTGTTGGTGGGTCATGTGATCTGCTGTGTGTAATCCGACCTGATGTACATTCTATGGTCCATGTAGCTTACATATATATATATATATATATGCAGCCTAAAGGCCAATGCGTAAGTTATGTGTGTGTGTTCACGGCCCAGCGAGCGAAGCCAAACCTGAATACACACACATACATGCGCACCAACACACCAGGACACCCATGAGTCATACTGAAAGCACAGACAGAACACAGATACACTCACACATATGCCACACACACACACACACACACACACATAGAAACACATTTCAGGATTTTCAGGCCACTGACCATACATCCTGTAAGTAGAACAGCGTGCGGCTATACCCTTCATTGCCCTTAGTCGTATCCTTTGTGATCGTACAGCGCAGCATACACAACATGCACTTTGCTTTACAAGGCCGCAGCCCACATTTCCTCTGTAAAGTGCCATTTACGTCAGGTCGACTGCCTCGCGGAGCTCCCTGTCGTTTCCCACAGTCATTTGTCTCGTGCAGCCACACTGCTGTCAGCTGACTTTAACCCTCACTTCCTCTCCTTAACACATCCCCCAGAGGCCCGGTCCATGTCGAGGTCTACTCACGATCCTTAAGTGTTTATGTTTGATATCGCAGACGTGGATGTGTTTGACCGAGGTTAATACAGTCTGGTAGATCTTATCCTAATTGCCTGAGATTTTGAGTCAAATTCTGCTGAGCGCGGGAGAGAAAACTATCTCTGGAAACAAACGGTGGGCCCGCCGTGGCTGTAGCACCAAAGTGAAGTCCTGAGCAGGGCTCTGGTGATATCTTCCCGCCGAGGCTCGAGACAAAGCAAAGGGAAAGCAAATAAGATGGACTGCCAGCGGGTAGCCACGCAGCCAAGCCTCTCCGGACTGTTTGAAATGCGTAACACTTCCTGAGTTTTCACTCACTGAAAATAATCACCAAAGAAAGAGAGAGAGAAAGAGAGAGAGAGAGAAAAGGCAAAATGTCTGGGGTGTGTTGATTTAGCAGATTTGCTGCTGAGGTCCTCAGAAATGGTAGTGTTCGACATGAAGAGATTGTATCCCACGTCTCCTGCTGATAAAACTTTATCACTGTCAGAGGAAGCTGTGAAATCAGCGCAGGAAAAAAATAAACCAATTTTTTTTGCTCCTCTGGAGTTCTCACGCTCGTGTGTCCACTTCTGCGGAGGTCAAGATGCAGAACTCTTAGCCTCTGTGCATCTTTTATGAAGGGACACTCGGCTAATTTCACACATCACCGTCGGTCCACACTTTGCGGATGAGTCCGCGAGGACAGTCGCATAGGTCTCTCTCAAGCCGTCAGGTTAAGTCTGTTTGGGTTTTAGCCGTGGAATATTAAAAGATACCAGTGAGTAAGCATTGTGGGAAATGTAGGACCTGGCATTTTTGGAGCTTATCAGAAAAAATGGCCACGCAGGTTGACTGTGAAAGCGGCTTATTACGTCCCAGGTTTATATTTCTTCATGGTAAAGCAGTGTAAAGGGCAACACATCCGCATGAGGACAAGACCGGGGACAAGCACAAGACTTTCACCACACATTACATAATGTTAAGTTACAATACATCACATATATCGGTTAGCCATGTCGTTTAGGTAAGGGTACATAATACCTAATATAGTTACGCAACCCACAATGTTTTCCTAAACCTAACCAAACTGTGAGTGTACAACAAGGGTCCAGTGCTTCTGTCTTGGTTCACTGCAACAGTTATGTTGTTTTGGGACTGGTGAGCGACTGACAATCGACCTTATCAGTAGTTAAGTTATGAGGATGTGTTCAGCTGAACCTCTGGTGCATCAGTACTGATCTCTCTGTTGTGCACTTTCAAGTCCCGGGAAAGGTACCAAACTTGCAGACTAATGCTAAACTGAGAGTTTTCCGACCTACATTACATGTGATACCAAAAATAAAACTTTTTATGAATAAAAAGCTCATTTTACTGCTTTTAACATATACACAGAATAATAAAAACACAGTAATGTATAAATGAACAGGCAGACAAAAGGAATGAAACTTTAACTAACACATGATTAAAAACCACAAATAAAACACTCTGAGAGGGATAAAACGTAAAAAAAAAAAAAGCACTGGGTGAATTCAAACTAATAATAGAGCCGGGGCAAGACTTCCTGTAAGCGCATTGTCAAGCATGAAGAACAGTGTGACTCAATAGTAACAGATTCAGACTGACAAAAACATGTCATCTTGTTAATCATCACCCAGGAAGTGGGAGGTGTAGCCGGTGTTCGGAATTCGGTACAAAGACTTTGTGGTTGCCGAACTGAAGTGCCAGCCGTCTTTGTTTCCGCCTGTGTGTCTGATCCCCGCAAAATGGTGCTTCAAATTAATTTGGTGTAGAACATCTCTTTCTCGCGGTTCATTTTTTGGACTGAAAGAAAGGTTTATCAAAAGATGCGTCTGAGGTTCAAGTTTTACCTCCTTAATCTCTGAATGGAAGTGTTCTCATTCAGACGAGTCCTCACTGACAGCATTTGGTTCCAGCTTGTTTAAGGACCAGCGTCAGCAGTGAAGGTTTCTGGACCAACAGGCACAACTGTTCAGCTGCACTGTAATCCAAAAGCTGATGAAAGAAAATAACATCACAGAGGCTGAAGGATGAAAGACAAGCTGTGTCGTTAAACTGAATCAGACCTACATCTCTGTCGTTGTGTTTGTGCAGCGATCTGTCTCGGGGTTCAGAAGAATAACAACAAGCTTTCTTCTGCAGGTATCTGGTGGCTGACAGTTGGTGCACAGTGACGGCCTCTCCATTTTCAAATCACACACGTCTCTGTGAAGGGTGGATATCAATCAGAGAGAAAGCTCTCTCACTCCCACTCTGGAATCTGGCTAAAAAACAGTTCATAACGTCTGAGGTCGAGCAGCCGGCAGAAAATCCATCAGGGGGAGGAAGCGGAGAGGACAAAGGTGATGATGCAGAAAGTGAGATTTAAAAGTTTTCGGGCAAATTGCTGTCGAGTCTCACTTTTTTTTCTTCTTCTTTTTGTTTTAGAATAACCACGAGATGGAGGAAGCTTTCGAGCCCAATTCATTCTAATCTAGAAGCAGACAGGTATCGACTGGTCCCCACGAGAAAAGGGGCCTCCGGATAAACAAAGACGTTTGGAAAAAAAATAATACAATAGAAACTATTCTCGAACTCTAAACATATCATTCATACTTATCCATACATCTGTGTCGGTCTCCAGGGCTCATAACTGCTCCTGGTGAAAAGAGACCGGGGGGGGAAGGGGGGGGGACTCGCTCTCTGCAGCTGACCAATCAATGGCGTGATTAATGGAGCTAATTTTACCTGGACACTGCAGATCATTACTTCCTGCTCTCCATCTCCTCCTTCCTCCTGTCTATATGGAAGTCAGCGTGGATAATGTGTTTGCTTCACTAATGAGAGTCCCGCGGAGGGACAGAGGACGGCGGAGGGTAAAGCCACGGACGGCGAGTCACCTGGGACCGCAGCCCGGCACGTGGAGATGCTATCGGAGGCGGTCGTGACCTTCTCCACGGTGCGTTGACTCGAAATGTTAGCCCGCATACCTGTCTCCTCACAGTATTTCATTAGTCTGGTATCCTGTGGAGGTGGAAGTGTTTCAGGTAGTTGTGACAACAATCACAAGAGAGATGAAATGTAAGTAAGGATCAGCTTTACTGCAGACGGACTGCTGCTAAGTTTAGAATGAGAATGCTGTTGTCACATGCAGTTTTTTTTTCCATGTCCTGGTGATCTTTGAAAGCGAAGCCGCTCCCTCCCACTTCATTTAGATGGGGGCCCTCTCGTTAGATCAAAATAACTGAGACTTTCCGAGAAGGCTTTTGGTTCTGTTTGCTCTGCTCAACCCAAACAACATATCCCGAATGCAAAGATAACAGTGGCAGCTTGGTTTTATAGCCCCATGAGTCCTTGATTTCAGACAAGCACACAAAAGCAGGCTTTTCATTTCTTCTCAGTGACCATCAAATTCGTCCAGCTAACCCCCCGTGACTTTTTTTTTTTTTTAAATTGAGGTCTCTATAACAGCTGGCTTGTTTTAAACCGATCCTGTAGGTCTGTAACTTGATGGCTGCAAAAGAGATTTTGGTTTTGGTGGAAGACTGTGGGCCAAACCTGCTAGTTAAAGTGCCTCAAGTATGATGGGAAATGCAGGATCAGACTCCATTTTACGCTAAGGTCACACTGGTTGCTTCATACACGTAAGACGGAGGTTAGATTTGTGCTCTCAAACACGAGGTCTCCATTTAGTCGTTACTTGATTACATTTCTTCAGCGGACTAATGAGACATACCTAGCGGGACAGGTACCGCACTGTGTCGCAGCGTCCACGGCCGGCTTCCACACAGTGAAGAAGTATCTGTTGTGAACGTGGCCTCTTCTGAATGTAGCCTGTATCAAAATAAAGCAGTAACACTGGGTGAGGTTACGGCACTGACTACTGTAGGTAGTAGTTTGAACTAATTAGCCGGACAAGAGCAGACTAAACACGAAGTCTCATCCATTCCCCACACACCTGTGTTGTCCGTTTGACTGTTGACAGTCAAAGAAAAAAAAAAAAAAAGAACAGTTGGATACTTTATAGTCTTCATATCACGCCACTTTAACATGACAGGCTCGCTATACTATGATCAATAGCCAGCGTGATGCCTGACGCTGCAAAACACATACAGCAGGAATCACGAGATGCAACCTCAGTGTTTTGTATTATTATTTTAATCCACTTGAAGTATTTCAAGTTTGTCTCCGTGGGATGATGAAATGTTTTAGAGCTTTTCACTTGCGCAGCCCTTCCAAATCGTAAAATGCTTTGTGGTTAAGAGAGGGTCACATGAAAGCAAAAGGCCGTTTTTTTCCTGAGCCAATGAAAAGTCGATATTTTGGACATTTTCATGCAACAGCAACAATGGAAAGCATCTTTTGTTGACCCTAACCTTGAGCTCAATTTCACAGGAGGACAGGGCGGTATGTGTGATGCCTCTTTCTGTGAATTTAAGATGCCTAGCTTGCAAAGGCCACCTGGGACCGCGGTTTGAAATACGACTAAAAACAAGGGAACCTCCTGGGGCTGCTTTTCTGAGGACGACCCCTGCAAAATATGAACTTATGACCCGTGTAGGAGAAAAGAAAAAATAAGCCCACGGGGACTTGAACAATAGATGGTAAAGCTGACAACATGAGTCAACTGAGCTCTATACTCCATCAACTATTGACCTACAGGATTGTGTCCCTTCAGTCTGTATTTTTCTGTTGTCGAAATCATCATTTAAGGGGTCAGTTTACCAAAAAACACATCGTTTCACCAGAGAGATGGGGCCGCTGGGTGAGAATGTGACGGTGGCACTTTCTGCAGAGGGAAATGCACTTTTGTAAATTTAATTTTTCAAAACTATCTTCAGTCACACCAGCAGTGTGGCTCTAGGGAAAGCAATGTCAATTGGTTGAACCGTCCTTTCGGTCCAGGCTGAAGTATTTCAACAACTACTGAATGGATTCACATGAAATCTGGAATGACATGACACTCATCGTCCCCCGAGGATAGATCGTGATCATTTCCTGACCAGACTTTTCCTCTAGTGCCATGATGAGGTTGACATTTATGATTGTGAGTAAACTGTCTGTATTTGGCTCAGATGTTCATGTCCTCTTCAAGATGAGTTGTAATTACTTCGTTGATCCCTTATTGTTTCATCTAGCAAAACAACTTTAATTCTTACATACTTAAGTTTGTCACCAGACGCACGAGACACTAACGCCATTCAGATCAGCCTCAGTTGTACTTTGTGTTTCATGCTAATTAGCAAATATTAGCATGTTAACATGCAAAACAAAGATGGCGACTGGGGAACATGTGCTGTGTTCCGATATTCATACTTCCATGAGTACACTTAAACGTAGTACACTATCCGCACTTACTAAGTACACAGATTTCAGCATTTCAAATCTAACTACTCCGTGGTGCATTTACCGGAAATTATGATCGCAACAGCCGCCGTGGCTCGTCACCCGCCAAAAACATCCCACTTTGAACGGTGAACAAAAGACATCTACAACTTCACTTTTTAACAATTACAATCCTACAATCCTGCAATATGGCTCCGCTGCAGGCGCTGTCGCCTCGGTAGCCATTAAAAAAGAAATGTTCGAACTGAGCGCCTCTGCCTGGCTTCTTCCGCTACGTAGACAAGATGGCGGCCGTCGAGTGTGTAAAGTGTACATCGTTGCACACTCAGCGTTTTTGCCGTTATGAGGGCACCATCCGGGTCCTTTAGGTACACTTCGCCGTGATCGATATCGGAACACCCTAAGTACTCAAACTAAGTATAGTAAGTACGGGAAGTATGGATATCAGAACACGGCAATAATCCAGCGCCTCTAAAATCATGTTGTTTCTTTCTGTTCTCACTTTGTATCAGTAGGTAGATGTAGCTCACCTTAGAGCTGGTTGCTGCTCACCACAAAACGGAAAAACAAGAAGCTGCAGTAACAGTTAGATAGCTAGTTAGCTACTACCACGGTGCCACTACCGCTCGTTTATTTGCGCTACTCAAAATGAGGTACATGTATGGATATTTGGAACAAACAAACTTCACAAAACGCAAAATGCAAAATTCAGATATTTCTCAGAATAAAAAAATCGAGTGAAACACGAAAATATCCCATTGTGCCTCATGTAAGCTCACCAATGCGGATTTCTGTTTTTTGGGAATCCTGTTAAAAAGGCAGCCGTGGCAGACACCCCAGCCTGCAGGAAATGCTGATGAACTGCAACAGTAGGCAAAAGAAGAAAGCGCCGTCAGTGTGGTAAGCCTGAGCATTAATACTGGTTGTAATGGTGTCGGTAGTCTTGGGAGCAATAATGGAGCTTTTATAGGTGAAATCAGCATCGGTATGTAACGGATGAGCAGATGGTTCTGACATTCCTCATCCCACAGTCTATAATACCTTAATCTTTATGGTAAGATGATGCTCCAACCTCATCCACCTGATTGTAGGACGTGCGGTTTAGTGCCCTCAGTGCCATTAAACCCCCAAATTCTTCTTAGATGCGACAGGGAGCAAGGGAAAGTAAAGAAAAGACCTATTTCTTTACTGCTTTTCAGTCAGTTCTGTACTGAACTTCCTTCCCCTTTGTATCTCAGGCCATCAGCCCCATACCACTGGAGTTAATGATGTGAACATAACGGCGGCGTAGCGGAGACAGCTGGAGAATCAGAGACTAGAAAGCTCTCAGTCAAAACATGGTGGGAAACCTAAACAACATGTCAGCAATTAGACAAAAAAGACTCTCATACTGTTACAACGGGGCAGAAGTACTTTCAACAAAAAAGCATAATGCGTCTCATTTGAGCGTCTGGAATGTGCAATGTGCCCCGGGTATGTTTTCATATGCGGGTAGGTGTTATTCTAAGCAGATTTCAGCAAGAAGGTGCATGACCGAGAAGAAAAAAAAAACCCATTTGGAACCAATGATGGAAATGAAAGAAATTGGAAACAGATTACGAGCTTGTCTGGTCCGAGGCCGCTCGATCAAAGACGGCAGACACACACAAATGGGTATTTCCTTGTCGATGTGGAGCCGGTGCGCTGCAGCGGAGAGGCACCATCGATCTGTTCGTCGAGCGTCATTTCTGCATGGTGCTGTGTTAGAAACTTAAGGGTCTCACTCGCCATCTGAAATCTCCCGTCCGCACGGGGGTTGGTTTTTATTGCCGCCGAAATATGAAGATTGGTCTATTCTGTGGTGTGTGGAGAGGTGCTCTCTGACTGTGAATGGACTAGAGGGAGATTGGAAGATGGCTTTCATCCGTCACACTACACAGAGTGACAGTAACTCTCCTATTTCTCTCACGGCGTTGGCCCCGGTCACCTCTTTGAGGAATGATACAGGATTTCCGTATGGATGTGGGAGGAATGACATGAAAGGCTCATATATATTCTGCAGGGACGCGTTCATAAAAGAAACCCCGGCGCTTTCTTGATCATATGTAGCTGTCAGCATGTCGGACTGTCATGTCAGGGCCGCGTAGGCTCGACTTTATTCCTGCAGGAAATGGCAGTGGGTCACGACCACGCGTGCATGAACATGGGGATGAACAAGACAAGGATGCAGGATAACATCTTTGACATGTTTCTCTGTGGGTTGCGTCGGTGGGCTTGACCAAACATAATGGCCTGTCAGCTGAACGCTGGCCAAAGCCCTGTTGTCCGCAGCCGCGATGCCTGTCAAGCTCTTGCAAGGGACACATGAAGCCTTGTAGGGATAATGGCGGCAGGGTTACCTCTAAAATGTATAGAAATGGTCTAAAGTCAAAGCATTGTGGGGAAAAAAGTTGAATGAGGCTCATTTTATTCTAGCACAACCCCGTTTAGCTTCTCAGCGAACATACAAGAGGTTACGTGTACGCTTTTTTGTTTTTACTGTCAGACATATTCAACTATGAATGTTGCGAAGAATGAGTGAGCTGAGAAGGAGGTGCTCAGGCGTCACAAACTGATGTAATGATCCGACAAACACAGGAAAGAAAGGGGCGAGGGGGAGACGAGCCGAGTTACGATGCTGCCTCTCAATACGGATGTTCCACTGCACGCTCCCCCGCTGCAAAAGACAGTTGAAGTAAGCAACCATTAATCTCCGTACGCGTCCCCTATATATGGTTTAACCTGTTTCATCCGGGCCATGGCAACAGATTGACCCCTGCCGACCTTCAGCAAGCTCCTTTCAGCTGCTTCACCGCGCCGCGCTAATAACTGCCGCTAGGATATATGGTCCTTAACCTAGGAGGGGCCATTAAGTAGAGCACCGTAAGGACCGGGGGTTAAATGAAAATGTATTACTTTGGCTCCCGTTGTAATCACTCAAGTTTTGAGCCAATGACAGCGGGAGGAGAAGGAGGAGGAGGAGGAGGAGGAGGAGGGCTGACCAAAATAGCACCGTAGAACAACAGCCCTGACCAGCGTAGGTCAGTTTAGCACCAATACTTTAGCCTGGCAGTCACAAAAGAGGCTGCCAGGCCCACAGGGGTTTGTCGGGGCTCCAGTTGTGAGGCTGACACGCACACACACACACACACGCGGAAAGTCCAGAAAGCATGCACAGGATGAGGATGCAGAAAGAGACTCACTTATAATAAGCCCAGCAGAGACTGGGACACAGATACGCCTAGACAGGCAGGGCAACGTGGGTTTTTTTGCGGACCGCCTTATTACATTAACACCCACCACATCCACCGATAAAGAAATAGAAGTAGAAAACAAGAGTCCTGACCGTCTCTTACAGCACTAAACAGCTTGTATTACTGCTGCAGGACTGGTAAATACAGCACACACATCTGTGGGGAAGGGAGAACACAAATAGGCACATTGGACACAGACACTCCGAGCCTGTATTTAAAGGGATGGAGTGGGAAGAGACAATGAGTTAGAGCCTCGGGAAAAAGCACCCATCTAAACATAGCTGAGCATATAATGCCTTTGTCTAAAAGCAGAGAGGCAATTTCACCACCGAACAGCCCTGTGATGAGACCCAATGAAGTGTTATTCCTACGAGTGTAATTTCATCACACAGACACACACACACACACACAGACTCAGTGACCACAGTCTGTAAACTGGTTTGACTCGCACCCTCTTTGTCGTCAGTGGCTGTGTGTTGTTAAATGTGTCCCGGCGAAAGCTAGAATAAACACAAGGCGGGTTGTACACGGCTCCCATTTCACATTCAATACGCAATAAATGCCAGCCCTCCACCGCCAGGCTCGTACATCTAAAGCGCTGATTTTTATCACGCCACCCAAAAATAAAGCACACATAATAGCAAAGTGAGCTGAGCTCTCGGGCCCCGATCAGCACGTACACTATTTCCTAAATGCTACTTTTTCTCACTCTTTCCTGCTGCTGCCTGAGTTAATCTCCGGGGGTCAGAGTTCACTATAATTTTAGCCAACATCCTGAAGTGTCAGTTGCTATAGACTGTAGGACGCACTGGCTCCAGCGAAGTTTCTAGGTGCTTAAAGTTCAACTACAAATAATAAAATCATCATCGTGTTTTTGCTATCAAAATAAATGTCAATTTTTATCATTAAAGGAGACAACAGAGATGCTACTTTTCTTCTTCTCCTCCAGCTGGGTGAGGGTGTGTGCCTGCCTTTTTTGACTGGCAGGCTGAGCCCTGGCAAGATACAGACAGGACAAACCCAGGCTGTAGTCCATGTCACAGGCAGACAGCACGTTGTTAATTGTATTAAGGACTAACGACCACATCAGCATTTGAGGACACGGATGACACGTATAGGCCACATTTACATGCTGTTTACATTAGATTGCTGAGCTGCTGCAAACTGACGTTAGCGGTGAGCTTTTCCCAAGTCAATGTTTCTTTGGCAGCTTGTTCAACAAGCTGACGTCCAGGCCAAGACAAGTGTAAGTGTCTGTAAGTTAGATAAAAAGGATGCTTAAGCAGGGAATCTAATGTTGTGTTACACAAGTCTGTAGCTCTTGTTCCATGTAGCAGGAAGTTTTCTGGTTCAGAGTGACTGTAAGGTTTCTATCTGCGTAGAGTAGATTAGTACAGGTATCTATAGTGATCACCCGACTTTAACTCCAGTGTCGCTGTCAGCTAACATTTCTCTTTGTCTTCAGTGCCAACCAATGTTAACATGCATGTAGTGAACATGAAGTTGGCACTAAACTTGTAAAACATCAGTGTCTTAGCATTGTGCAATGCATGCCGCTGTGCTGAGCGGGGCATACTTTGTGTTGTCATGGATGTTAAATAAATAAATAAATGTAATCGTTAGAACACTTTTATTCGGATTCTTCACTGATGGAATGTAACATTTATTAAAGTATTGGACTCAATAAAATAAGATTTTATTTGATCAAATTAATTAATTCAAAAATATTGGATCAGGTACTCAGCCAGGCTGGTAATCGGTGACCCATATTTAAGAGTATATACTGTACATACAATTTAATTTATAATTCATAATTAATAGTAAAATGTATATATTTAGGTTACCTCTGATACCTAAAATGTGCAATGTGTAAGAACTGGATACCTGTCAAATTCTTACTCAAAACAATTAGGAGGCACCGTACTCCAGAGTAAGCACTTAGTGCCACTAACTGCAGCTAACTGTAGCCACCTGTCACTAGTTAGCTCAGTTAGCCATGCAGTTAGTGGTTCAGACTGGGATCAGGGGAGTGTTATTATTGACAGTGCTAGCACAAGAGCTTTGGACCAGGATGGGCCAGGGCTAGCCTGTAAGCATGCTAATATTAGATATTTCTGCAGCACAATACATTGTCATCATGCCAAACTGCTATTTATTTACATTGTGGTGATAACTTTTGTTAATTTTTAAATGTTTTCAGCTAAAATTCTTACATAGAGCCCCTTAAAGTACATAAATTGCCAGAAAATTATTTTTGATTTTAATATCAGATACTTAAAAGTCTTACTTAACTATTTGTACTATCTATATAAGTGACTTTCATTTAACCAATGTAATATTTTAAGATTAAATCTTTACATTTGCTAAAGTACTACTTTTAAATACTTACTTATTTTATTTTTTTTTTTACAACACTTGTAGTTTCCATTTACTTATTATTAGATCAACTGGTTGGCACACATGTGAGCTCAACAAGAATTCTGAGTATTCAAATTCCAACTTTTTTCAAAGTTTCCAAGCACAGCATTATCTGCCACTATCAGGCGTGTGGGACACAGATACACAAACAGCTCCGACGCATGCAAGCGGAAAGACGAGCAGAGTTTGAATGCAGCTCTTAATCATATATTGATCAATTTATTCATTCTGTCAGGACACATTTCCTCGTTGTCCCATAGTCATACACAAAGAAGTCATGGTGAGATGTCCAATTTGTTTTAACCAGAAAACAGGAAAGAAAGGAAAAAAAAAAAACAGTATGTGATCATGAAAACAGACGCACATTCAAAGAAGCTCGCCGTGACAGCGAGGACACTACATGTTTGCTAATGGTTGGTTGCTTTATAGAGGCCAATTTAATTTGCCAAAGATCTTCCAAAGATCTCCCAATTGTACTACTTGATTCTTTTAAAGTGTTTTCTTAGATTTAATTGTACCTGGAGGTAAGGGGAGGGGGAGGGGGGCTGGGGTACACTTAAAATGTACAAAAATAAATGCAAACAGTATTTTTTTTAAGAGTAAACTTCCTCCTCAGCATTTGAGGGGTTTCCAAAGCCACGTTGAGCAGAACCGGTTGGATGTACAGTGTGTAAATGCTTGCATGCACGTTGACACAGGCACTGATCTTGACTTGGTGTCTCACTTCGTGGGTCCTCAGTCAGGAGACAAGAGCATTCTGGGAACTGTGAGCTCTCTCAAACAAGGCAGTCAACAGGATCCTTTAAAAAAAAAATGGTCGAATAACCATACAGGATGACCATTTTGGATGCAGACTTCTTTAAAATGAGGGGAACATGGGCCAAGGACAAAAAAAAAACAAAACAGCCGATCCATTAAAAGACTTCCAGGCTTGTTATTGGCCTGATTTGTGTTGTACGGAAATGATAAAAGTAACAGTAACAAATATCTTAACACACAAACATAGTGGCTTGACTCCAGAACCTTCCGACATCTTTTTACCATACAATACATTACTCTCAATACAGGCTGACCCTACTGTATATTTTTGTCCAGAATGGCTCAGCAAGCCAGTGCTGAGAACTCTGGGTAACGTAATAAAATCCAGAAAAAAAAAACAATCACAGGAAGCTCACAACAAGCTTCTGTTACAATGAACAAACAAACAAAAACAAAAGCGGTATACAAATTAAAATAAAAAACAACAACTCCAAGAACAGCAAAACCAAGCACAAGTAGTATGATCTATAATTAAGGCGAGTTAAAATATTGCAGAATAATTTGGCCCCTGTGTCTCAGACAGACTGCCACAACAGTCAGAGCTCCCCGACTCTTAATCGCCGCAAGGATCCAGAGAAGAGAAGGAAGGATGAACTGAAATGAGGACAACAAAAAAAATAAATGAAAAATAAAGCCAAAAAAAGTGATCCTCTTTGGAGAGAAATTGATTTTATTTGGTTTGGTTTGGTCTCTTCCTCAGAAGCGTGTTAAAGGGAACAGTGAGGACCTTCTTTCTAAGAAGTATTGAAATAAAAAAAAAATTTGAAAAGGGGGGGGAAAAAGAACAGAAACAGGACTGAAGACTGGTAATGTGATTAACTCCTGTTTATCTGAGACTGTATATCTTTTGAGCGCAGTATGAGGGGGGGGGGGGGGGGGGGGGCACCAAGATCAGAAAATATAAAACTGTTGTTTAATCAACAACCTGATATGACGGATGACAATGAAGTGCCCTGTGAGAAGAGTGCTTGTCCCCCTGAAAAGTCCTCCTGATTAAGGGCAGTTAGGCGAAGAAATGAAAGAGGAATGGGACAGGAAGTCAAGTTTCTGAGATACAAAGTGATGCCGACCCTCCTGTTTGTTTGGACTGGGTTTGAAGGTCATTTCAAAGATCCCCCACAAATTGTCCCTCTGCTCCCCTGTTTGTTAAAAAGGCTGGGGGCTAGCGGAGTCATTTTAAGTCCTGGGGTCACCTTTTGTTTGAGGGGTCTGATCGAAGATATCAGATGACCCAAAAGGAGGAGGCGTGGCTGTGTGTTTTCATGAAAGTTGTCCAAAGCCCACTGTCCTCCTCTGTGAAAGTGGGGGCCACCATCCTGTTCCCCCCTGTGTCTTGTGCCGCCCCACCTCCTTGCCTCTTTCCGATGTTTCAGACCCATTCCTGCATGGAGCGTTTGCAGTACAGTATGTGGCGTGGCGTACCCTTCCTCTTGAACTGCACCACAGTGTAGATCAACACCAGCAGGCACAGTGCCAGCACGCAGGGGATGACGATGGCGATGGCCTTCACCGTGTTCGCCTCGTTGTCCAGCTCGATCACCACGTCCGAGTTGCCGTCGTCGGCCGGCGGCCGGGCGGGGTCGATGGGCGTCAGCTCGCAGCCCATGAAGTCCTTGAGGATGGAGCGCGGGTAGCCCGGCTCCACTCTGAGGAACTGGTTGTTGAACTTCCAGTACTCTTTCCCCTTGTAGAAATAGGTGAATCCTGAGGGAGGAAATGAGAAACAGGAACCTGTAAGTACATTGTTGACGAGTCTGTTGCACATGTAAGCACACCCAGCAGGCATGGTGTGTTGGCCATAGATCTATATAGAAGAACGAGATAGTGAACGCAAAGATGATGCCAGTGCAATCACAACTGCTCGCCTTGCACAAACGCCCCAAAATTTTCCCAGCTTTAAAGGTTATACTTCCTCATTATGTGGCCAAGCGGATAAACATCATGGTTCAGCGACTGGGCCTGCCCATGGGGTCCTGCTCGGCCCATCTACTTTCCATTTTGATGACATCACAGGTTTTAAATAGCTTTCCTCTGCTTGGGTAAAGTTTTACAAATGGTGCTCTATGGGGAAAATGCTATAAGGGCCGCAGGGGTATTTTTTCAACGAGTGGCCGGTGAGCAAAATTGAGTGGTGCCACTGTATCCAGGTCTATAATACAATAATGGCACTGACACAGCCTGGAGCACACCTCTTTGTTAAACCACTGGAAGTCAACAATAAGGATCTTCAGCTGCTCATTCAAAACTCCAAATACAGTCGAGATAAGCAACAGGGTCGACTGAACAGCAAGTCATCACATCACTGTCACACAATGACTGATGACTTCGACCACCTCACGTGATGGAAAGGTGACCACTTACACCGAGGGTCTTACAGGCCATGAATACCTTGTTAAATGGTGAAGGCAGTATTGTCAGAATCCATTCTTCAGTTAAAGTACTAATAACAAAATTAAATAGCACTCAATAAGTTATTATCAAGGAGATTGTCCCTTTTAAGAATCATATTGTTATTATTTGATGATGCCTTAACATGTCAGCAGCCTATTAACAAGTTAATTTGACCAATTTAATGTAGTGTTGGGCAGTTTGCTCTGTAACAAAGCGCACTATTTTTAAGGTAATCATGTTTTTTTTTGTTTAAAGTCTCTCGATCTGTCAGAAGTAACAAAAGCTGTCATATAAATGCAGTAAAAAGTACAAAATTGCTCTGCGAATTAGCATT
Source organism: Sparus aurata (assembly GCF_900880675.1). Classification (NCBI taxonomy): domain Eukaryota; kingdom Metazoa; phylum Chordata; class Actinopteri; order Spariformes; family Sparidae; genus Sparus; species Sparus aurata. The sequence goes on from NC_044205.1 coordinate 11,832,957, forward strand.
CTCTTTCTAATTCTATTGAACAAACTTTGCCTTGGGACGGCTGCCTTTCCTATCATCAGAACACACCATCTGAATTGAAATCGAAGTGATGATAACCTGCCAAAGAGGTAAAACAAGCGCCGCTCAAACAACTGAGTGTGCTGCTCTGCTGCTAAGCAATTGTTTCCGTTTCAGCTCAGTTGTTCAGCTAAGACATCCCCAACTGTCCCTCAGGACTAATTATATCTGGTCATAGAAAAGAAAAACACAGCCAACCAGGAGCCAAACCCCACAGCTCATATCACACAACAGCACAACAAATGTCATAGAGAAGCAAGCTGCTGCGGTGCTTTTCAAACCACAAGAGTGGCAGTTTTTTTTTTCCTCACAGGAACATGGAGGCAATTGTCCCGGTGTCACGCAAATTCAGAAGTCTATTTACACAGTGAGTCAATGTTCATTTTGTGATGAAAAATTGAGGGTTATTTCACTGGGTCTCTCTGTGTTCATGTCAGGAGCAATGAACATGGTGACAGAAGCAGAAAAAATATATTATGTCCTTTATCCAACACAGAAACAACCATTACAGACAACATTATGACAATGAATACGTTCTAACAAGGACAAGTTTGACAGGCATAAAAATAGTTGTAAAACTACATTTTAGAGTCTTTATATGACATGTTTTCAGTGCCGTGACAATAAGTTGTTGTGAAACATTTGTGTCTGTTTGGGTTGACACTAAACTTCACTGCCCCCTGCAAGTCACTGGCTCCGAAAGGCGAGTTGGGAAAATAAATGCCGTGTAAAACTGAGTATGACAGCCTGGCTGAATTCTCATGCTCTTCTCTTCCTTTGCTGGACCCTTTTACACTTTGTTTTCACGCCATTTATTATTCATGCACGCTCTTCCTGGGGCAAATAAGGGGAGGAAAAGCTCGGATTTTGCAGTCAGACAGTGTGATGGCTATTGTAGGAGCCGGTGCTTCTTAAATCACTTGTTAGGTGAAGATGTTTCTGGTGAGGCAGTGAGGAGGCACAGGCCGGAGCTGTAAAAGATTCATCTGGGGAGCACTGCTTTGCACATGTCTTCTTGTCTGGTACTGTGAGACAAAAACTTTTAACAGGGTGTGACTATATCAAAGTCTTAAGTCATCTGATTACATTAAACCAAATTAAATTCCTTTCCATGTTATCGTTCATTACTGTTGCTGGTGATTGGTGGTTTTTTTAGGGACAGTTTTCTGTGTGCCTACAGCTGACATCTCATGAGCAGAGGGAAATCACAGAAACCATTTTCTGAACATCACTTTCTGCCTTTCTATCCAAGAGAAGATCGGCCAGGAAGTGGTTAGCTTAGCCAAATAATTAACTTAGCATAAAGATTAGAGGCAGGCTGAAATAGACCTAAGATGGCTCTGTCCACAGAGAGCTGACAAATGAACATGCTGTATTTCTCACATTGAATCTTAATGGGTAGTTACGTGACAACAACTACTTTTTTTTTTTTTTTTTTTTTCTTTTTCAAACAAAAAGGAACAAGGAGCAGGAAGCTCCTGGAGAGTTGTAGTCAATGTAGCAACAATGTAATTTCCTCTAAAACAACCTTTTTTTTTTTATTAGATGAGATTTTGTACAGATCATAACAATGTGATAACTGTTAATTAGTGAGTTTCATATTTGATAATTTTGAAAACTGGCATGAACCAATGTAGCCATCTCTCCCTGCTTCTTTATGCTAAGCTAAGCTAGGCCAATTGCCTCCCTGCCCTAGCTTTTTTACTTGGCAAACAAGCATGTGTGGTATCAATCTTCTCATCTAACTCTGGGCAAAAAAAGTTGGCCAATAATTACCCCAAATATATGTCTTTTACCTAATTACTTAACAAGCAGCACAGACAGTTTGGATGGGTCTTCGGGGAGACATCAACTGGCATGAAGTTAGCTAACAGGTAGTTTGCTTCATGAGGAGGCACAGTCTGATCTTTAAACGTCAAGCAGCTACAGTCTGAGCAACATGTGGTCACGTTGGCACTGAAACACAAGCCTGCCTACAAACAGAACCCTCCAATCTCTCATTTAGAGTTCAGTTGACAACTGTGATCAGTTGAAGAATTCTAAAAAATCTTGGGAAATCTTCTCTCCAACCAGGCAGCAGCTTCTGCCACACTCTGTCCTACACTCAACACAAATCATCTGTTATAGAGAGACAGAACAGTTCAGGTGAAGCATCAGATAGAGGTGGATGCTGAGCAAGCTTACTGTAATTTAAAGAGCGTGAGGTAGAGCGAAAGAGAGAGGTGAGGGAGGGTGAGAGGTGAGACAGTCTGAGCTATCGTGGGTGAGAGCCAGGTCAGCCCTCAGGCCTCTGCTCCGAAATGTGTTGCCACGCACGCATCATCGAGAGCAGCAGCACACTCAATTATGGCTGGTTATCTGGGTCAATGTTATGAGCGCGCCACTCGACACACTGTCTACACAAACAACAGGCCCGCCAAATAAACGCAGGCTGACACATATATGAGCAGAAATACATGTGATGCACACAAACACCCATCATCCCCTTGGATATAAATCCACCCTTCATGCTCGGATAGATGCCCGCTCCACCTGGCCTCACCGAAAAACATGCATGGCTACGGATCTAGCAGGAGATCTGCAGGACAGATGGCCCGAGCGCTCAGCACCACCTGCCCTGCTTTTTCCAACCCGGGCGGTGCCAAGACCAGGCCCAAACCCACCTGGCATGATACATCCAATGGGAAAAGCGATTTCTGTCCTCACACTATCGGACGGGCCAATGGGTGAGCTCTTTGAGATTTCTAAATCCTGCCTCTTCACCCTTGACGAGGGCCCACTGGCTTAAACCGGAATGAGCGCCCAGCGGTGGTCTTGTCCTTTTCTGCTTTCCACAAGCCTGCTCCAACTGGGTCTTATGGCACACTGAGCAGGATGGACTGATTATGGAACATTCTGCTTGTGAAACAAATCAAAAACAAACCCCCAAAAAAGAAGAAAAGAAGCCATTTCTGGATAAACTGGCCTCCTATCATCTTTCAATTGCCATACACAAACACTCTCCATCAGTCTGCCTCCCCTGATACTGCATGTATGGAAGTGTGCCACTCACTGAGACTCTGCGTAATAACTGGGGCAAATTTCAATCAATGCTACTCTGCTTTACCTCCTGCTCAGCATGTGCCAGTGACCAGCTGAAATCGATGCTATTTGGCACATGAACCGTGCTGTTATTGCCAAATCAGAGTATCGGGCAGGACAAATCGTACCATTGGCTTTGTCGACGAAGGCCCCCTGCGGCGAGTCAGGCACACCTCTCCACACCGTGATGGGCTTGGGATATCCAGGGTCCATGGTTCTCATTTCCTCATTGTAGCGCCAGTACCTAAACAGGAACAAATGATGAGCCACAGGAAGACAAAGCAGCTACTGTATATCCATGAATGCAAGGTCGAATTGACGACAGATGGTATTCGATGCTCGTATTTCAAATCTTAAAGGGGCAATATGTAGGAATTTTAGTTGAAATTTATTATATTCACCTCAACCGTATGTGAATAAATAGCAGTTTTAGCATTATAATGTTTATGGTTTGATGTGTTGCAGATATCTACTGAAGTTAGCATGCTAACCAGCTAGCCCCAGGCCCACTCCGGTCCAAAGCTCCACCATCAATCCCCTGGTCCCCAACCTCCAAGTCTGAACCGATAGCTGCACGGCTAAATGAGCTAACCAGCCAAGGCAGCTACTGTTAGCAGCAGCTAGCGGTTACTCTGATAATATGCTGCCCCCTATTTATATTGTGTATGAATTTGACAGGAGGCCAATCTTACATTTAGCACCTTTAATATGAGCTTTGGCTTGATCATTTTTTATTTGATCTGTTGCTCTCAAAACTTTTCTCAACAGGACTGAAGCAGTTCTCGACACTCATGGTCACCCAACACCTTGCTAAGACAATTTAAGCTGGTTAAGCAAGTTTAAAGACTGAATATTTGGGTTTTTGGAAAAATGTCACCCGTTAGAAAACAAATGAAAACAACAATCTGTTTTGGCTTGTTGTCTGTGTAATGTACTATTATGTGTACTAAGTGTGACCCGCCATGGAACAGCAGATGTAAAACAACTGTTAGCGAACTGATTTCAGTTCATGAAATAGTAACATTTCTGATTAATATCAAGTGGGATTTTTTGGCATTTTTTTTCTTGCAGTTGCTAAATCTCTGAATTATCTAAGTTTTTAAGGTTCTTTATCCCCACCTGTCCCCTTTAAAGAAGTAGGTCTTGGCCACATCCTCCCACCACACAGCGGTCTCGATGCTCTGGGCCGGCATCCCGTGGCCGAACTGGGCGATGTCCTTGGGGTATCCAGACTGCAACACTGTGTCCTTAAACACCCAGAACTGCTTCCCTGCACATCGCGAAAGAGAGGGAAAAACAAATCAGCAGGAGAAGGACGAGAAACAGCTGGGATTACCCTCCAGGAGCAACACAAGAGGAGGCAGATTAAAAAGACAGATACAAGCCTGGTAACAAATGGCTGGCAATAACCTGTTGCCTTGTATTACAGGATTTGATGTTGATGTTCCTCTAATTTAAGATAGGGCACAGACATGGTGACAAGTTCTCCTTGCCCTTGCTTAGAGGTACTTTGGGAACTTTTCAGCGCTGGCAAACTGAGCCGGTAACTGCTCGACTAAGATAAAAAAGAAACAGCCACCATCCCTTGCGGGAAAACTGGCAAGCAAGAGCCACATTTAAACATTTGTTAAAAGTTTCCTCAACCTGAGAAGACAAGCAAGTACCTGAACATTTGGATATTTCTGGGAGGACGTTGACAATGTTCTAGAAAAATTAAACCATGTCAAATGTTTTCCGTTCGTCCCCTTTCTCCATTTACCTTAAACCCTGCTTCCTGCTGAGTAATTAGGTTAAACAGCATGTTTCTGACAGTGTGACCCCAGGAAGTGCTTTCCTTCGTCACTGCTGGAGGTGGAGAGTGTGCCAGGAGGAAGTGGGTGGCGGGTGGGTGGAAGAGTGGTGCGTTAAAGGGTTGAGAAAAGGAAGAGGCGGAATGACGAAGGTGGAAAGAGGAAAAACAAAGGATGTCAAATATTTTGGCTTCTCATTCTTTGACTACGTCAGGCGGATTTTACATTATCTTATCAGAAGCCTTTCAGATAAATTCACTTGATTACTCATTAAAACGAGGCCTAGGGCTGTCAACATTCAATGATAAATGCAGGGGAAACGATGTTCGTCAGACTCTGAATTTGCACAACAAAGATAGTCTTTCAAAATTTTGGGACTGACAAAAATAAATGTCTCTCTTTGGGATCTAAACCCGCAGGTAGAGACATTTTGTTGGGGGAAAGACGGAGACTGAGCAGGGAAAACATGAAAAGGCTCACAAGGAAGGAAAACAAAGAGGGTGTGCTCGTCTGACATTTGCAGAGGAAACTAGCAGACGAGAAATATACAATAGGCTACATACTTGTGTAACAAATGCTTGCAATCAATCAAGTTTATGTTACATTGGATTTCATGGTTTTTGGACAGTTTGGTCAGAGCTGGATTCACGAGGAACTTTTGCTGGGTCAGCTTTAAGATGAAATGCCTTTCTTCAACAAATAGAGGAAGTGGGTGTGTAACAAAACAGCCAAGATTTCAGCAACATTTGAACTCACTCTCCTGCTTCTTAAAAGGCCTGACATTTAACCCTAAAGCTTATAATTTACAACATACGGCCACAGTGAAGGAGGGAGAATGATAGGTGGAGGAGGAAGGAACAGTAGGACAAAGTGCGGCTGAGTTTAAGTGGGAATGTAGTGGCCTCCTTTTGGAAAAGGAAATTCCTGTCATGTCATCCTCTTTTTCTTACAGTGCGCCTCTCATTCTGGGTCGCACTTCCTCTGGCCCTGACACACACACACACAAACACACACACACGCGCTATCATACGCTCACATACCACACCCTGTGATTAATAGAAGCTCCCCTTCCCAAAAAGAACGAGTTAACTTGATTCACCAAAAAAATCCATCCATTCCATCTCTTCCCACATAAAATAGGATTCTCCTTTTCTTTCTTTTTAAATCTGACTCGACTTGCACTCCACATAAAAGTCGGGCTTCATCTTCAGAGCTGTGAGGGCTGCTTTGATGTAGCGGTGGCTCCGGCATCTGCTGCAGTGTAACGACTAATCCCCAGCTCGCCCTCCACAGTGTACGAAGAGTGTTATATATTCCAAAAAAAGAGACGGGCCACACGCAAACATACAACCAAATGAGCCACACATGCGAGTGCTGACATTAATTTGCAGAATCTCGCACGCGCGCACGCACGCAGGCACGCACGCACGCACGCACACACGCACCTTAATCTTTGTTCCTGATTTGTTTAACCCAAAACAGTTGGACTGAAAACCATCGAATGTAATGAATGTGTGTCAACATTTGTAGTACACATTTTGGTATGTTTCTGTTAAATCACTGAATTATAAGGTTTCTTAACACACTTTGACATTGGCCACTCCTGGACTACAAAACTATACATTTCTCCATACACCAAAAGGTGCTAATGTGGCACTGACACTGTTTACAATAGCATTAACAGTAATGTTACAGTAACAGTACTGTTAGCATTAACAATAAGTCATTCCGCACCAGAAGTCCTACCTCATAATGCACGCCAACACTGATATATCTGCAATAAGCCTATATAGGCAGACATGTTAGCTCTGCTGATTTATTGGTTTGGCTGTAATATAAAATAACATGCTCTCAGAAATGGCTGCATGAGGTAAATGAAGCAAGCAGCTCTGTCTGACCATTGACGCAAAAAGCACCAATCAAGCTCTGATTGAATCCTGCCTCCTGGGAAGAAAATGCATATTAACGTTTAGACCTTGCTGCATGTGTAGGGTCCCTTGTTGTGAACTTGCTACTGCCAAAATTTTATTTGATGAATTTTATTTTAGTTCATACCCCAAGCTGTTATCTTGTGATTTACGCTAATCAAGTTGTTCTATTCTGACACTAGACTTGATTTTACTGTTGCATATAATTTTCATTACATACTCTTGACTTACAGCATCTCTGAAGAATGAAAACACTGGCTGAATTGGCACAAAGCACAGCACTGTAGGAATAAGAACACACGCTTAATCTATCTCTAATGTATAACAATGGTGTCTGCTTGCTGACCTGCTCTATGATGCCATTACAGCATGAAGCGAATCAGTGTCTCAGCCATCACTTCACCGCAAACCAGAGTTTAATGCCTCCATCTGTGCATTTATTTAAGTAGAATTCATCAGACGAGGCGCTGCTAGAAAATATTCAAAACGGCTGGTTAGACAAGGACCTAGAGTGCTTCGTTTTGTTTCCTGACCGACTTTCTTTCCTAATTTTTATTCCAAATGGGGACAGACAGAATGAAGTCTTCTGGGAAATCAGCTGTGCATGTTCAAATGAAAAACGGCATTCTGTTAGTATAAATTCTCTAAATCCGTGTGCAATCCTGTTGCTACCCTGCAGAGAAAGCGAGCAGTGTGGACGATTCAGGACCGAGATCACGTGGGACCAGCCGTCCGCATTTCCAGGAATTGTTTGGTGTTGAAAATAGAAACAGGTTTGATTGAAGATTTGTAGTTTTCATCTCAGCAGATTTTCATTGCTTACGTACATCTCCTTTCATCAACACCCTCCCTCTCTCTCTGTCTGTCTCCCTCCCTGGAGTGTATGCAAATAAGAGTTTACAGGACTGCTTTGTTTGCTTGCTGTTTCTTTTAAGTGGCTTTTCGGCTTCAGACATAATTAGCTTCAGATCTCAGTGTTTCGAGGCTTGAATATGGAGGCAAATCTCTTCACAGAGGTAAAGAAAAAAACTAAATTTAAGATCATCAAACACCGACAGCAGGTACTGATCTTTATCACATGCAGTGGTGGTGAGTTCCAGGAAATTATGTTGAGCCACAGTTGAAGATTTAGATTAAAATATAGTACTATCACAGTTTTTATTAAAAGTCATAACTTGTGGATTATGCTGGATTTTCCAAGCAAGTGAGCAAAACACGGCTTTAATCTTTCACATATTGACACTGAATACACACACACACACACAGATAAGATCAAGCCAGCAATGTACAGACACACAAAGAAAACACATGCTGAATACAGAAAAGACATGTGCATACGGTTTATACCAAGCGACAGCCATGTACACAGAACATATCTGTGGACAGATAACATGGAAGAAAAAAATAACACGTGTAGCAAATGTATACCAGGATGGTACAGACTCAACATTTGGAGTGGATGAAGATGGATGAAATGGAGCAGCAGCTCAGGCTCACCTTTGAAGAAGACAAACTTTCCATCGCTGTTCTCGTAGACGGCGTCTATCTTGGGCGGCAAGCCCCTCCAGAAAACACTGATGAGCATGGGGTATCCTGGCATTACAGAGTTATCTCTCACCCGCCAAAACCAGTGGTCCTGAGAGGGAGATGAAAAAGGACATTGTCAAGAAACAGAGGACACCAGCACAAAGGTCATGTATAGTTCAGGTTACTCATCACAGGGAGTTCGAGTCAGCCTGTCATATGACATCTTCTGTGGTCCTGGACACCCTGATGACGTTGCCATGGTGATCGTGGATTGGGTTTGAGACTTCAAATTAAATCAACAGAAAGCCTGCATTAAAAACTGGGTGTGAGTTTTCAAAGATGTGGGCATTCAGGAGGCAGGAAGGTCAAATCAAATCAAAAGTGCTGCAAATGGAAAATGTATGATCCTGTCCTGACCCATAATAAGAACAAAAAGATTGAATATCTTGGCCTCTGTAGCTTCAATTTTAACTACTGCTGTTTAATGTGTCTCTTCAGAGACCCCTAACTACATAAAAAGTGCAAATCTTAAACCACTGGAGCAGCCCTTTAACCAGATGTACATGGTTTGGCAAGTGTGCATCTGGATAAAGGGCTACTTATTCCTCGTCCCTGAAGTCTTCTCTCTTTTAAAACCAAAACCAAAACATTTGACACTAGTGCTGCTTGTAGAAAATTTCAACTGCGGCGTCTTCTTCCCCTTAATCTGATGCCCCAGGCAAGTTGATTTTTTGTGGGATGATCTCTTTGGGTTGGAAAAACACGTACTTTAACTGCGTCCCTTTTTTTTAGCATTATGAAGTTAATGCTCATGGCACAATGTAATGGCTGTGGAATAATGACACCATTGGCTGGCAGCCTGGCACCATTTCTATCTGCTTTTACGTAAATGAACAAATAAACCAATGTTGTTTCCTGGGTTGATTGGTAGTTGCTGCTCAGAGTAAAACAGAAATTATCTTTAGAACAATGGCACCAACAATAATACCACTCGGAGATGATAGAGGGTGGGAAAGTTGTCCGTAATTAATTTAACTTGTAATGAATTCTGCATATAACACAATTTATGGTATAAAATTACAGGCACTGTATTTAGGCCAGCTCCTTGCTTTTCTGGTTTCACAAACAAAGTCTGCTGGCAATGATGAACTCCGGCTAGTGCTTTGATAGCCCCAATGCCTTAAAGATCCACATGTACTTTCTCAGGTTGCCTGGGAAGCCCGTGATACTCGCACTCCGCATGCAGAACTTGAAGAACATACTGGGAAAATCATCAAGTAATGGGGGCAAAGTGATAGCCAGGAGCTTTAAGAGAAGCCAAGAGTCTGATTTCCTTCGGGGTGGGAAACGTGAGCGCGGCCAACTGGAAGGTGTGTCTTTTTGATGTTGGATGAAACTTGATGACAGAGGGGGGCCAGGGGGAGACCCAGCTGTGAAAGCTATTAGGACTCAGCGAGATGTCCCACCCTTTGGCAATGAACGGGCAATTGCGTCTCCTCAACGCGTAGAACGCTCAGGCCCAAAAGCCTGACCTCATAGTGAGGGATGCAGAGACAGAGAGAGGGGAGAAACACATCATCACACCCTGCTTCATTCACAGTGAAAGCTAAATAAACAGCCCATTTATCAAACACTCTCTGCACTGCTCTCTTTCTCTCTCTCTGTCTAATCCAATTTTTTTCTCTGGGACTGTCCTCTCTCCCAGGACTCTTCCTCCTCTTTCTTTTCATTTCCCCCTGTCTCTCATTCCAATTCCTCCTCTCTCCCTCACCCCTGCTCGCGCTATACATACTACCTCCATAGATTTCAATTGTTCAGCATTTTCATCTGTACACCGCCCGGCCCAGTAATTGAAAACAGATCAGACTGTGAAATCCAACCTATTTGAATACTTTTGACTTTATAAAAGAGAAAATGTTTTCTCCTCCGGCCCTTCCGTCCCACTCCCACTCTGAAAATAAAGCTTTGGCGGGCAGACTTCACTTGTAGAACATTTCAGCCAGCGCTTTGCAATTACAGGAACATCAAGAATAATCACAACAAGTTTAGTCTTAGCAGAAGTTGCAAATATCATACCTCAAATTGTTCATGTTCTGTGCTTTGAGTGAAAGGGCATTGCAGGGTTTGTCACGTATACGGTCTAATGGTGCATGATAATGCATGCATTGCATTAAGGGTGAATTACCATATGTTCTCTATAGAGATATAAATTCCTGACTGCTCGGTGGCCTTAAACTGTCCCTACTGATAAGTTTTTGTCGGTGTCGAGGAGAGTTTGTGAAGCGGAACACAAACTGTAGATACTGCCAAGAGTTCTTTGATCTCAAAATAAAAATTGTACAACATTTGCTGTACTGCAGAGGGGACAAACAACTTTAAGCTTTAGAACAGATGAATGACTAGAACCGCTTTGCATTTCATTAATACTTAAATTTATAGATATTGACTGATTGATTTCTTTCTTTATTGTATGACTGTTGTGAAAAATAACCGGCAAAACTCGTTATAGAAAAAGAAATGCCATGGACAGATTACTGGACATGCCTCCCCTCTTAGTCAGATCCTCGGTTTGAAGTAAAAATGACATTTCTTGTAGGAAAGGTAATCAGATGACTCAAAGGGACTTGGGATGACAACAAAGAGATAAAACACAACTACAAAGAGACAAACAAACTACAAAAGATAGAAAAACAACTACAATATAAAACACATCAATAAAGAGACAAAAACTACAATAGAGACAGAAACAACTATAAAGAGATAATGAAATGACTACCAAAGGGATAAAACAATGACAAAGAAACAAAAAACAACATTGAAAAGACAAATAACTACAAAAGAGATAAAAAAAGCACTACAAAAGAGACAAAACACAACTATAAAAGAGATAAAAACAACTACAAGGAGACAAACACTACAAAGAGACAAATAAAACTAAAAAAGAAGCTAAAACAACAAGAATGCAAAAAGATGCAAAATGACTATAAAGAAACACATTTTTATAGTCAACGGTCTTCAAATTTGTCAATGAAAATAATGTCAATTTCAACATATTTATCCAAGGCACACTCTTTTTCTTTTACATGTACTCTCATACTGACCTTCAGAGCTAAATTTTTTATGAAATTGAAATAATTTTGCTGTCTCTTCATCAGAAAATTACTAAGATGTAGCTTTTATAAATAAAATGGGCCGTTATTAATTTCTAAGAATTATACTTCTAAATGCCTTTTAAAAAAGACAACAGGTTTAACCTAAAACTTTGCCATCGCTAACACCCAGGTCAAGCCTGGTGGAGCATCTGCTGCTGCAATGTTTGTTTCTGTGTGAGTGAGGAGGTGAGAATATGATAGACAGTGGTGTTAGGATGATAGTGTTGCTGACCTCTCACTCAGTTAATGTGACGCACACACTTGCTTGGCTTGGCTGAGAGCATAATGCAGGTGTAAATAATTCATATGGACGAGGATTAGGGTTGCAGCCTACATAGCTCAGTATTTATAAGAATTTCTGGCCAAATCGACTCTTTTTCACAGAGGAAATAACTGCAGAACACAGGCTTTAGTAGCATGCCTGCAGTTGGGTATTTGTGTGTTTTCTCATGTGCTGAAAGCTACCTCATAGGCTGGAAAGAAACTTCTCCAAACCACATTAACATTATCTGCAACTCTTGTAAATAATGAAGTATGACCTTGAAATGCTACAGCAATAAGGCCTGGTTGAACTTTTCAACCCGCAGCTGCTTCTTTTTGTCACGGTTCATTCTGATATGACTGCTTTGTAGCTTGCATATGTGGCAAAAGTTTCTAATCCAACAAATGTCAATAGAGTCCAATATTCAGACTGTTAAACAGTGACCAATCAAGCGCAGTTTGATAATGTCATCCTAGAACAAAACTCCTGTACCTGATATCTCTGAAACAACTGGATGAAATGCGAACGAAAAAATGGCTTTGGCTCTGCTTAAATGCACAAGCAGCAGGTAATTATCTCAATAATTATCTCTTTTGCTTCCTCTGTATTTCAATTAAAAAAACAAAACAAAAAACCATTTCACATAGTTTTTGGATACATCTTCTAGAATTCTGTAGTTCAAAACAAACTGTGGCAAAGAATGTTGGCCGTATATTTCTGAGTGCTTCAGACACGCTGTTAGTGCAGGACTATCCATCTCTTTACTCCCAGTAACACAAAAGAGAAAGATCCTGAGAAGAGTGGACAGCTCACTGCCCACTTGGCCACTGTGTTCTCATTAATGGATGTCGGAATCAAAGCATGTCTCCAACATTGGAGGCCAAGTGGCCAATCCTGAACTGCAAGGCACCCTCTGGCATCCCAGAACCCCTGCTCTAAATCTGTCCACATCAAGAAAGGAATCTCTTTCAGTCAACTTGGGAGTAGTGAAAAGGAGGAGGAAAAGGGCACAAGAGTGTGGCAGTTTCCTTTATTATAGACATCTCAGGATGAGAGCTGGGTGATGGAAGAATTGTGTTTTTTCTCTATCTTATCTGATTAGGAGCATTACAAGAGGCTTTGACTGCATCCAAGCGTTGGTCTGCAACTACAGACTTTTGAGCAGGCAAAGCAAGCACCATAATTAAGCACTATAAATAAGGGCAACTCGTTAAATTGACCTTCAAGCATTCAGCTGTTTATCCTAAAAATGAATACAACCATTCTTAAACCACCATCAAAGGTGTACAGTGGACCTTTAAATGCTTTAACTGGCTTTCAATGGCTGTAATGTGAATGGAAGTCGATGGAAAACTCAACTTTTCTCTAGAAACAAAAAGGAACACAAGATGTTTTACTCTCAGTAGAGTGTCCTTGTGATGATTTTTTAAAATGACTGATCCAAAAAAATACATTTGAAGGCTCACAGAGAAAGATGTTTTAGGGACTCCTGTTTGGGTTTCTGGCTCTAACTGCCAAGAGGACAGCGTGCCATAAACTCAAATCCAGATTTCTAAATGTCCGTTGGACAACATCGCAGACTATATGTCCATGTTTTACTACACTCCAAGCCTGATGGGAAACAAGTGGACTCTTGGTATCTTTTTGCCCAGTCATAGTATGACAGTATAAGTGACAAGGTCATAGTTCAGCACATTTAAAGTGCAGCATAGAGAGAAAAACGGGTTGCATTAATGCCTGAGAAAAGCATGGTACCACATGGTTTGAGAGTTCATAAAAAGTTGAACCTGAAGTGCTTGCAATCATAAATGTGGTAGCTGTGTAATTTTAGTGAGGCATTTACTGGTGACACTGGATCTACACGGCTGAACACAGTCATCTGTGAACCTTAAACGACCCTCTTGTCACTCCACTGAAAGAAAAATGATCGACCGTTAAACTACCACCTTAACAAGCATGACTCCTAACCTGCCTTTGTAGATTAATGTGCCTCGAATAAATCAGGCACGTCTCAGCACTGTTTGGAACAATATTGTGCTGAACAGTTAAAAAAACAATATGCATCAGCTATACATCTAAAATAGAAAACATGGCTCATAAAACACGTATGGTGTTCATCTCAGTCTTATTCATGATAAAATAAGAGTATTCTGAGAGATGACAAGTATCTGCCATTGACATTGATCAACCATTTGAAAGGTGTTACCACAAACTGTTAATCTTTTACCTCCATTAATGGTATCTGCAACATTATCACTGAAGTTAAAGGGGTTGCGAGAATTATTACTCATTCTGTAAAATATACTGTTAAATGTGTCAGCCGCTGTAAAAAGAGCTCTCCAAAGTTTGAAATAATAACCTTGATGATGTCATCAGGGTCATGTCGGCTTGGGTTTTAAGAGTTAAAACTTTGCAACTGAAGGCCAGCGTTTCAAATTGGAGGTGTAAGGTTTGAGAGAAGTGGACATGTAGGAGGCACGGGGGTCTAATTAGAGACACTTGTGGGTTGGATTATGGGAAGTGTAGGACCCAGCCTACACAAGGCCTAAAAGCCAGGGTAGTTTCCAGTTTATATTGTTTATCTTGTCTGTACCCCAACTTTAGAGAAATGCAATACTAAATTTGTATTTCATTACATTACTTGTCACAGAATTACTTGTACTTTTATGAGTATTTTTCAAGTCTATAACTTCAGTAAACATTACACAATGTAATTTACTAAGTTACTATCAAAATCCTAATTGAGAGTACAATTGGTATTAATACCTAAACCTTTCAGCACCATCTTTGTAGCCAATAAGCCTATCTGACCATAAAAAGACAAAAACCTTGAGAGTTGATCTTGACCACCGAGCAGAACTAAGCAGGTGATTCTGTTTTAACAAATGTAAATCACTGTGAAAATGACGCATATGCAAGAGTTTCTGTTACACTCATGCAATCATGCACAAACAGATGTAGAAAACACCCTTAAACATCTGGTTGCACATCAGTAATTGTGCCTGCTCCACCTATAGTTCGACCTGTCTGAGAACATGGCAGTGAAGGAAACGTACAACGGATTTTGTTTCACCAGCAAAGTTCTATCCAGCACCAGAACAGTTGTCATTACGCAGTACTCATGGTTTTTGTGTGTACACATCACTTATAAATATGCCTTCAGGACGGGATAAAGTTGCATATGGTTCAGTTTTGTCAGCAGTTTTTGATGAGCTCAATGACTTTGTGATGCTGAAATTGACTTGATGATACCATGTTGCACTTTTCAAAAAAACATTTACCTACTTTGTTTGCTTGACTTCAACTACGAAAAAAGTTCTGAAAGTCAAGCACAGGGAAAAGGAAATGTAAATCCCATTTACTGCAAAGATCCGTGTTGACTAACAAAAAAACGACTTTCAATTTACATGTAAATGGTTTTGGAGTTGATCTGTAGACTTCAATATACTTTCAAAGGCAGGAAAGAAGCAAGCAGGGATAATCACATCCAAAGTTTTGACACAAGTAATCTACAGAGACGTGATATCAATGAGGGCTCTTCTGTAAACATACAAGTGTAACATGACTTCTCTCCAAAGCCCTCTAACGTGCTGGACCACCTGTGGACCCCGCAGGCTGTGAGACTGCTAGGATCTCTGCTATAATGACTTGGCAACGACTTGACTCTGCTCTTCCAAAACAATCAAGTGTGGACGGTGAGTATAGCCAAGCCTCACAGGCTAAATGGACCTCCGGCATGAAGTAAGCATGCAGACAATCACATGAATTATTTTTGGGGAAAAAAAGAGGAAATCACCCTTATAAATGATGGAAATAAAAGACACAATTTAAAAAAAGTCAGCACAAGTTGTAAATCACTTATATTCGCCAACCATCAATTTAACCAGTCTTCAATCTAACACACAGACCTTGGCATGCTCTGAAGGGAATATATCAAACTCTGGACTAATACAAACATCTCTGATTATGATTCCACATCATCCGTTTTACACTTGGGCAGCTTCATCTACCAGGAGAGAGAGAAAGCATTAACATGATACCTCAGTCTTCTCGGAGAAAATTGGCACCAAGCTCACTGAGAATCAAGAAATATTAGGACCACCTGCTCCTCCTGTGAAACACACTTACAGAGTGAGTCCAAGTCAAACCTGTGATCCCTTATTGATTTCACTTTACTTAACACGCCTGATTCACAGGCTGAGACGTGGATCATGCGAACGGGTGAGCAAATCATTGTGAGTCACGATGTTACTGGTGGTCCTAATGATGTGAACATAGTGGATTTACAACTGCACTTACATGTGTTCTGTAACAAATCACCTCTCTCTGTCAGTCTCTCCCCTCCACTCCTCTATACCTTCGGAAAAATGGGAGCTGCTACTACTTGTAAAAGCCAACAGAGATTGATGCTCATCACGGCCTTCAAAATTATGGAGCAAACAGCCTTCTTTCCCATCGCCGCTGATGCCAATTGAAGCCAAGCAATTACAGGTAATCCCACTTGTTTAACTTCACTCTTTAAATTTCTATTTTCATGTCTGTCTGTTTTTTTTTAATCTTTTTTTTTTTATCCTTTCCATGCATACAACACGTACAGTAAATCGCACAACTGAAGAGGCACATTGCCCTACCCCTCATTGCCCCTTTGCTCGGGGGTTAATTATGTGCATTTCATTTACAGTGTTAATTGCTGGCTGTAATAAGTGGAGAGTTTAAACAAAGAGGGAGCAGATTATGCTGAACAGAATTGTATGCGTGTGGCCCCTGTGGATCGGCCTTTAAAGAGCACTGAGAGATTCATCTAGCACATAAGACTAAGGACGAAGTAGCAGTTTTTACGACGAACTGAGCTAAAGTTTTGTACATACGTTTTCGAAAAAACTTTTTTCTTTATTTTCTTTAATTACAAAAGTATAAGTGCAATACAAAACAAACAATAGCAATTAGAGTTAGCTTAAATCCAGCAAACCAAAACGTCCATTGTTGCTTTTACATTCAGTTGCTTGACAGCTGCAGAGAGCACAAACGAGTGGTATGTCCCCTCAGAAGTTGTTTGTGACATGTGGGAGAGAATAGGAAGTTTGTTGCTGTTCAGTGCACTTACATCATGTCTCCATGTCCTGCTTATTATTTTCTTATTTAACATGCCAATCTGGCGAACCCAAGACGGTCGGAAACATCGATTGCAGCAGTGTTCCTTTTGTGCAGGTCGCTGTTAATGACTTCTCTCGACCGTGTCTTGCGTTTTCTCGGCTAAGCTTCCTCTGCAAAGCCAGCCCCCTAACTTTATTTCAAGCTTCTGAACAGCTAAGTGACAGACATGTAGGGCAGAAATAAAGACCTTTTGAGTTTGGGGATGCATGGCAGTGGTGAAGGGAGACGATTTTCTCGTCTGGGTAAGATCATTGGGTCAGAGCGACAGTGGGGAACAGCAGTGACTTCAGTGGTATGCTAATGACAAATTCCTTCCTTAAAGCAACTCTGATGGTTACTGTAAGGCAGGAATCCATCATGATGTTTCATTTTCATTATTTGTTGTTAGGTGACGACAGTACTGCTCTTTGCGACAGGAAGCCTGCTTCTAGTCTCTAGAAACAGGTCAGAGGTAAATAACATTAAAGTGATGTTTGATTAGTTATGACAGAGGGGCTGGCAAGCTCACACTACGGAAATTAATTCTTTAAAAAGTAGTGCCAAGACAATTTGCTGCACTCAAATTCAATTTTTAATCCACAGGAGGTGTTTTGGAGCCCGGCTGACCTCGCATTCTCTTTTTCCTAAACTCGTGAAAAGATTGTCTGATTACGGAACTTCCTCTGTGCCTCCACAGAGTCACTGAGCTCTGCACAAATCCCATGATCCACATCACTCCATCAGACCAGACTGCTGCCCTGGAAGCAATGTTGGGTGATGGGGGCTGCTGCCGACACCATGTGACAGCTGTATTTAGAATATTGTAACAAGCCGGTGTTATTCACACCAAAAACACAGACACAGTGTGAGCTTTGAGCGCTATTCTGGTTCATCACCTTCACAGGTAGCAGCTCTGGTCCCGAGATTTATTTGTTCAACTTTAAAGAACACACTCAGAGCGGGGTGGCAGAAAGGACAGAAAGGGTTTTTCCCCCCGACTCCACAAGCCTCTTATTTAACCATTGAATACTAACTATTTATATCCCGCTGAAAAATACAGTCCCACTCACAGAAAGCATCAGAGGCACTCTTTCTCCTTTCTGTGGAGAACACAGGACAGCTTTGTGTTGCCCCAAGGTTTTTCTCTATTCCTTACTGCTTGTTGCCAAGGTCTTGTGCTCACAAGCGGAGACCAAGGATAAAGATGCATTAAGGGACATGTGTACTTTTTTTCTCTCACACTGGAATGAAAACCAGGCAGAATTTTGTTGGGAGAAAGGAAAACTTTGCTGCGCTCTGCATGGCACGGTGTTACTTCTCAGTACAATATCCGATTTGTCCTCTGCGCTCAAGTAACCTTGGAAGAGCTTCTTAAAAAATGTCTGCGCTGATTATGCAATAAAATACACAAGCACTGGTTTTTAAGGTGACTGAGGAGAGTCCAGCATGTTTCTAGATGTTACAAATAGTGTCAAACTTTTCTGTCCAAAGAATTCCACAAAACTTCTCAACAAAACTTCAACCAAATAATTTGTATTACATCCAAGTGAGCCAATTCTACATTTGGCACACAAGGAGCATGATGCAGATTAACAGAAAAGCTCCCACCCTCTCTATATTTAAGTAATCCTTTAGCAAGCTCCCTCTCTGCAGGGTGCTTTCCAACCTACAGCCCATTTCCATTGCTCTGAATGGAGGCATTGATGGAGTTGTTCTTTTGTTGCGCGTATCAGCCGATTAAATTATGTGCTACACCAAGAAATCCAATGCAGGACTCTGATGGAAGGGTAGTTTTTACACCAAATCAACGACATATGCCTGAACAAAGTCTCCCAACTGATTGCAGTACCCTCACGCGAAGAAGAGAACTTTGGGGCAGCTTCAGGCTTCAAAAATGACTCCTCAAAACAAAAAAAATTTGAAAATGCCCCAGGTTTGTTTTCATACCGTAGACCCCTACGCTTACCTTGAAGACAAACATCTCTCTCCTAAGTATGGCGAGGGTGTTGAAGCCTCCGTCGCAGATGTTGGGTTTGGCATTGGGGTGGGATGGTCTGTCTCCCGGGGGCAGCCTTGGAGGTCGTGTCTGCCTGTCTGGCTTGCGGGGGTCTGAGGGAGGATGGGAGCGGGGAGGGGGAGCCGTCGGCAAAGGCTTGGTGGGCTGGGGAATCTTATCAGGGGGCCCTGGAGGGAGTCAGAGAAAAACAACATCTCACTATATGATATTTGCAACCAGAATTTGCAATCCAGATTTCACTTTTGTTGACTACATTTCTTTGCAATAAATGCAAATTGAATGTGCATCTGAGTTATTCATAAATTTAAACTCAGCTACAGCAACTGTATACACATCTCTTAAGTATTAGTTCAACATGCTGGGAAATACCCCTGTATACTTTCTTGCTTAGAGTTACAATGAATACCACTTGGAATACAATGGATACAGGTAAATATTATTATTACGGCCCAACTGATTTTTGGGGCAGATGCAGGTACAACCTTCAGGAGAAACATACATATATATCTTATATCAATCTGTTAGCTGTAATACACACATTTATGCAATATCAGGCAACACATATGCCAATATGGATATTTTTGGGATAGACAGATAACTGATACATTGGTCAGGCTCTACTCCAGATTCCAAAAATCTTAATTTTAGCCTCTACTTATTGTATTAGCCCTGAGTTAGATGTAGTTGTTATGGTAGTGTGTAAATCTTTGATTATTACCGGGCCAATTACAGCCAACCAGCTACCCGAGCTCGCCTGAGAACTACATGTTTATCTTTTTCACCTGTAACGTGAACTCAAATGGCAAAGACAAAGGGTGAGAAGTGAAGAGGAAATGTAGTAACAAGGAGTTAAGGACCAAAGAAAAGGAAATAAAACATGAGGAGAAGATAGAAAAACAAGATGAGGCCCTGTGAAAGTCAGCATGCGGAGTTAAACACTGCCAGTTTCAGGGATCCAGCTCACCAAAGCACAATATGATATGTTGAGATGACTAAAACAGAAAATCAAAAGCATAAGGGGGAAGAAAGTATGTACTGTAGAGATAAAAATAAAACGTCCTCACAAACAACGGCCAAGACATTTCACGTTCATGATTTGCATGAGAGAAAGAGAGCGAGAGACGTACAGAAGGAAAACAGAGGAGAGGAGGTGGAGGGAGGGCAAATGTGTGGGTTGTTTGTATGAATAATTGAGCACATGACGACGCATGAATAACACACTGTGTGACTGTGAGAATGACGATATGAGTTGCCATGTGTTGATTGGGGCCAACCATTGCAGGAACAGATGACAAAGATGCAAACATGACAAGTGAAACCCCATCACCTCCAAAAAAGTATCACTGAATCACAAATAACGGCCTTCACCCTGACTGTGATCATTCAGGACGGCTGCATGTTGGATTTAATGAATCAACAAATGGTTTTAAAGTCAATGAATGAAAGAGGATTAAAGAAGTCAATAAGCAATAAATCCATGAACTTCTCCATCTATAGTGTGCAACTAAACAAAGAAACAAAGGATGTTGAACCGTTAAACTAGTTGACACACCAGCTGATGATCAGAGGATTAAGAGGAAACACTGCTTTGCCAGACATCTCCCAGTTGGCACAACTGATCTGCGGTCTGCAACAGAGATTCCATTCACTGACTGAACTAAATCCCCTGAAATACACCCCAGATTAGTGGAGCCAAAGCACTCTGCCGTTATGTAAGCACTGGGAAGACTCGCAGTCGGACGGACGTGTAGACAAACATGCGAATGTGTACAGACACAACAATTACGGTTAACGAAAATTAAATGTGGCAGATATACGCTGTTATGTTGTGAACATTTTAGCCACCACACCACTACATTTGTTCCCATTCATCCGGTACTCTCCAGGTAGTCCCACATGTTTGACCAGTGATCACCCATGTGCCACGAGGCCCAGCCAACCTCTGCAGCGTCTCATTTCACTGATTAGTACACCAAACAACGGGGATCTAATCAGAGAACTCAGCTGGTGTGGTGACTGACACCAGTGAAAATCTGCACACTCCTGGGCCTTCATTGAACATAGATGGAAACCAACATTCTAGACCAAGAACAAAAGTGAAGAGCTTGTCTGAGTGTCCTTAAAGGCGTAATTCAGCTTGTAGTATGACTTTCCATTAAAGGAGGGCAATCCAGCCAAAAGATATCACCATCAATCTCATATCCATTATTATCCATGATCAAAATTTTGCTCATTAACTTCATTTTAGGCTATAGCCAGCCTTGATATAATCTTTATATCTCTTATATCATTGAAGAGGGTCATTTGGCACAAGCTTCATATCTGCCATGCTGCTAGCTGAAACTAATCATGTTGCATAATTTACAATACGTCACCCAAGGAAGAACCACAGGGGTAACACTTTATTAAGTTACCTAAAACTTTTGTAATTTTTTTTGTTGCAAAGTTGCAAGTGATGTTCGTAAACCTTTACATTGCTTAGGTGCAATACGTAAGAACTGGCCACTTGTCAAATGAATACTCTAAGTAAATACATGCTAACTACAGCCGCTGTTAGCTAGTAAGCTCAGTATACCATGCAGCTGGCAGTAGTATCTGCTCACTCCATTAGTATACTTGGAGCTCGGAACACTTGGGTAGTGTTGTTGATATCCAAACTTTTAATCTCTAGTATGGGTCACAAGTTCACAAAACACTGGAGCCTGTAATTCCCATGATGCAAATAAAGACTTTCATACATTTGCTTTTAAACACTAATTGATTACTTTATTAGCTACACTGTGTATTCAGAAGTTTGTATTTCTTTGTACAGTGATGTGATGGCTTTCTTTACTCTGCTAGTTATGTAAACAGGAAGCCAGCTCCTCTCTTCAAACGAGTGGGAAGTCATTATGTTCAAAGCTCAGTGAGAAAAACAGTGATTTGTTCACTGGGATTTAAAAAATACCCAAAAGCATGACGGTAATTCCACTTTCATATGTTTGTATATGATCTGTCTTTATATTTGTAAGTACTCACAGGCTGCTAAAAGTTTTAGCTGTTAAGCCTATAAATATATCCAGTGAAGTTTAGGTTGTTAATTATTCAGGAGAAATGACTGTGTGTTTGCACACAGGAACATAAATGATCTGAGGAATAAATGCAACCAGCGGGCTTTTCCTCTCTACTGTACTATGACCTCAGCTCTGAGGTGAGAAACGGAAACAGCTGCTGGATGTCCAAAACTGTAACAGCGAATCGATCCTCACTATCATACTCATCCTACCCGTCAGACCTTTTCTTCCCACAATTCATTGTGTGATCCTGCTTCGCTCCCACTGACTGCAAATCAAAGTCCTGAATTCAACATCCAATTTACAACGTTACACCTCTTCTCTTTTGAGCTCCCCATCCCTTCTCTTACACCTCACCCACAATTCCATTAATATCTCACTATATGTCTCTGTCTGGAAAGTCATTCCCATTGTTCCCTGTTCAACCTTAATGTTGCAACTTCTACCTTTGTCCCTGTTTAGCCTCCTCATCTCACATCCCTGTTGCCATGACGAAGGAAAGGAGGCCAACTGCCAAACAAGACTGAGAGAGGAGCTGCCATCACTTGTCCTGCCCTTCAACTCCTGGTACAACAAGGGAGGAGGAGGAGGAGCAGCGGAGAGGAGTTAAACACGAGAGGGATGAGGAGAGATTTGATCGCTTGCCCAGGTCTGTCACTCCCAGAGGTACGTGCCCTGGCTATGTAAGCAGATGGCAGGCTCTTTTGTGCTCGTGTGTGTGGGTGTGGGGGTGTGTGTGTGTGTGTGTGTGTGTGTGCAATCCATGTGACAGACCAGAGTCATCTCAGCTGAGTGTGACTGGTTTACGGCCACGACAGCTGGAAGGGACAATACTGTCACTTCCCACCGACTTGTTTCTTACTTTGAATGTCAAACTGAGGTTAAAACTACACTTGAACATTCAAATAAATGCAAAAATTCATACATATAAGAAACAAATCGACCTCATTACAATCAAAAGCCCGTCTAGATTGAGGTCTCAGCCAGTTCTACCCCGATGTAAAACTAATTCAACTCTGAAAGTGTTAAAATGGAGACTACGCTGATGCTTACATAAATCCCTAACCGTCAAATTGAATTTCACACTTCTGATACACCCGCCCCTGAGCTACATCAGTTTTATGAGTAGACAAAGCACCGCAATCAGCATCTGTCAACCCAAAATGTGTGTCAATGAAGAATGTGTGGGTGCTCTGATGATGAAGCTCTCGCCTCCTGCGATCTTAAATTTAGGTCTTAATCTTAGATCTGTGCTTTATCTACTTATCAAAGTTGTGCCAAAACTGGGTTAGAATAACACAGACAAAACACTACCCAAGTTATGATGTCTAACTTGGTTAGGTTACATTGTCATTTAAATGTTAAATATTGTGTTGGGACACATATTATATGCTGAATCAGTTCAACTCAAACTTGCACCTTTGACCAAAAGCAAACTGGCTGGACAGTGCTGACTTCTGATGTGAGGAAATGGCAGTTTTGAATTATGATGTCTATGTATCATGTTACTGATATATCTACTGAAGCATGCGAACAATCTAGCCCCAGCCCCTTAGACCGGTCCATACGTCCTGTATTTGCAGTGTAAACATCAACACTCCTCTAGTTCCCGAGCTCCCAGTCAAAACCACTAGCTGTATGTCTAACTGAGCTGACTAGTTACAGCAGCTACAGTCAGCAGCAGTAAGAACTTAACCGGGTGACATTCTGCCCCCTATCTATTTTGAGCATGAATTTGACAGGTGGCCAATTCTTACATATTGCACTTTTAATCTTGCCTACTTTTCATATCACCTTTACAGCTAAATAAGTGCATTAACTGTATGTAAGATTTTAAAATGCAGGTCAACACACTAAAAATATGTGAAATTGTTTTCCCATTGCCAGTGTCTTCTTGTTTTATTTTTATTTTTTTTTTTAATCTGGCATGTCAAATTCAGTGTCATGAATGATAAAGAATAAATACCTTATACAAAGCTATTGAAGTGTGACTTTCTGGTATGCCATTACTCTGGCATGTAAATAAGACCTCAACTGGATTTATAGTCCCACTGAACATCTAAATGAAGCCTTACCATAAATCTTCTGGATGCCCAGCAGGTCATCCATGGGCAGTTTAAAGTTGTCAGTGTCCATGTACTGGTAGAAAGGAGCCATGATGGCCGTGGGGTCGTTGGAGTGTTCAAGGCCCAGCGCATGGCCGAGCTCGTGGACCGCTACCAGGAACAAGTCGTTACCTGAACACGCAAAGAGAGGGGAAACAGAGCAGTCTGTCAGCGCTGTGTTTACAGCATTTTATATCTCTCACAAGTTGCACCTGCTCAGGTTGGCAGTGACAGTAACTTTCCTTCAAAATAAAGCCAACTTTTGGGTCAAAGAAACTATAGAAGCAAAGTAAAAATCAAATAAGTTTCAGGCAAGTATATAGGCAATAGACAATAAAATTAACGTACGGTCCTCGGAACAATATGAATCCAAGCATGTGTGAATGTGTGTGTATGAGCATAGATAATCCACTACTTATGTATCTAATGAGTGGATTATGTAGCGAACAGCCATTGATGGGACGTATAACACAGAAACATGCATACATACACACATACACACACACATTCACTCTCACAGAGCACAGAAAAGCCAGCACTCTGTAATTAGTCTCGAGCCATGGTAAGCCGATGACTACGCCGGGTTGACCTTTTGACTCAGAAACCCTCTGTGGCAGACAGCCAAGCCTGAACTCAATCCCAACTGTATTAGATTTGGATATTTGGGATTTAAAGCTGCCCGTCCGTGCCCCATTCAATCTCCTCAACTTCGTCACTAGCGATGAAAACAACAAAAAACGCTCCTCCTCAAAGTCCTCTCTGATCTTATGCCAAGATGTCGAATCCGACCCATAAAGAAACTCGTCGTTATTGTTGAGAAACTTGTGGGTTTACAATCAGGGTTAGGTTGCTATGTATAATTCATACCAGGGAGAAGCTAACACGATTCCAATGAGACATCTACTGGCTCAAAATAAACGCCATTCCATTACTTCATCAAAGCCTTTAACACTCAATCATAAATAAAAATGTTAAGATGAACTGATCTGTTTGAATTAAAAATCACATTTGGCGACGACACTGAAAATATTGGTGGATTTGTGTCTGAAATTGGGCTGTCAAATGTTTGGTTTCATGGGTGACCCTCCGATGCTCTCACCACTGCCACCTCTCTGATGTTGTCAGTTTTACCTTTCTCTCTCTTTCTTAAAGCGAAACTCTCACCAAAAAGCAACCGAGGCTTTATTTGGGATTGAATATGAGTCAAACCTTCTTGTAAAAGCATAATTACGACGAAAGAGGCACTTTTAAGATTTACCGTAGTTTCGGTTTTGGGCACGTTAATTTTGAACGGGAGAGCTAGGGGCATGACACGCTAACATCAAAATCGCTATTTTTAGAACACTAAGAAGGCTCGACACAACATGAAACTTTGCTCGTAGCATCACTAGGGTCTCTACTCATGAACAAGAGCATTGAGAACATTGTTTGTGTACACAGAGTTTATGAAAAAGAGGGTTTTTGAACTACTCACGTTAGCTGCTGCACCTCCTGCGCGTCGTAGTTCAAAAACCTTCTTTTTCATGAGTAGAGACCCTGGTGATGCTACGAGCAAAGTTTCATGTTGTGTCGAGCCTTCTTAGTGTTCTAAAAATAGCGATTTTGATGCTAGCGTGTCATGCCCCTAGCTCTCGCGTTCAAAATTAACGTGTCCAAAACCAAAACTACGGTAAATCTTAAAAGTGCCTCTTTTGTCGTAATTATGCATTTACAAAAAGGTTTGACTCATATTCAATCCCAAATAAAGCCTTGGTTGCTTTTTGGCGAGAGTCTCGCTTTAAGACACAGAGAGACTGGCCATGAATGAAAAACAGCATCACTTATTCATTGCGATTCCTGCTAAAGTGAGGCACTTATCTGCTGCAAATCTGTCACATGAATAACACATCAGCAGATACAGACGGTGACTCAGATCGCTTCTTAGCAGGTACAGTACAATGCTCGAGAATTTAAAGACCAGGCTACGACTGAGAGATGGCTTAATTGGAACCTTGTAAAGGATATTTGACTGTATAAATGCCAGTGAGTCTTTATAGGGCTGATGTAAAGCCCTCCACCGCACCGGGTGTAACAGGACAGACAGACTGCGGTAAGATCCAGAGTTTTGCTGAAAAAGCTCTACCGTTCAGCCAAATTCTTCCAATGAAAGTAGATGGCTTGTGAAAATTAAAGAAGTACAGCAAGTGAGGCAAAATTTATGCAAGCTTGTAATATTGAACAAGTGTCTGGAGATAGAGTTTATGGCAAATAAAGAGAGGCAGAGAGGAGAGAGGAGATAAAGCGGAGAGAGAAACGGCTCAGGGATTTAGGAAAGACTTGTGGAGGAAATGGGGTCACGCTCATCCGCAGCTGAAGACCCTTCTTCAAGCAATTTCCTATGACGGGAGTGGAAGGAGAGGAGTAGGAGAACTCAATGTGGCGAAAAAAAACCACTGAAATATCATTGTTGAATTAATTGTGGTACACGAATGTGACCATGGTCCGTGACAAATTCTAGGTTTTTGCTTCATCTTCTTTCTCGTAGATGTGTAGTTGGTGCAAAGGACTGTCAGGACAATTACAGAAGCATAGAAAATGTGTATGATTGCTGAGTGCACTGATTCTGATTTGGAAACATTTCAAAAGACGTTATGGCAAAAAAAAAAAAGAGTTGTAGATGTAAATGGAGGCTCTAAAATGCTTCTGAATTAGGCTTTGATGCATTCGATTACACAATTGTTAACTACAAATGCCATCATAATGAATTGATCCGAGGTGATGAGTCTGAACAGTGAGCATTTTGAGCTTTTCTACTTGAGCTGTGTTATATATGCAGTACAAGTATCAGTGAAAGTAATACCAATCTTCTTTATTTACTGACAAATGTAGTACAAGTTCCATAGAGCTGTACCGGTGCAAGTCCTGATGCACCAGATTCTCTTGTCACATTGGCTGCATGAGTAAATGGAAAGACTGTCTGTCTTTTTACATCTCCGTCTTGTTCCATCCCTCAATCTTGAGTCTGTCTTCCCGCCTCCTGAGGCCATTTGAGGTCAGCGTTGTCACTTTGTGTTGGTTGCTTATGTAAGTCACACTGTGGTAGACAGGGACGTCCTGTTGGCCCCGGGGCCACAAACAAAGCCGAGGCAGTTTGTACTGCCTGGCTAATTATCAGCTGGAAGGTATATGGAGCCCACACAGTGGATGGTAGAGTGTGCAGAGAGACCGGGAGAGGATGAGGCAGGGAGCGAAGGATGAAAGAGACAAAGAGGTAATGCGAGGGGATAGTGTACGAGGAGGAGAAAAGAAGCAATGTGAAGGTGGGAGAAGAGATGAGTGGGAGACAGATTCGAAAGAGTGGATAAATACAGAGATAAACAAGGTGAGCTAAACTGAGGAGAAAGGGCGTTTGGAGTGATCCCTGCATGAGAAAATGTGGAGAAAAAAAATAGGATGATAAAGAGAAGCGGAAAATCTGAGGCGAGGAAAGCGATAAGGCTCAGGACTATTTGTTATCGCGTAAGATGTTCCAATGTTCCAGCAATCGCAAAAGATGGAGATGATGAATTACAAGACTGTAACCTCTGACCTTGGCATTTGTAACATCACCCCTTCCTGTCAGTGGCTGTATCTCAGCCCCAGACACAAAACATAAAGCAGAAAACATAGCCTGAACAGCAGGATACAGCTGACGAAAACAATGCCAGCAGATGAAATACATTACAAAGCTCTGCAGGACTTGTGTGATAACCCACTGAGGGCACCAGTTTTTTTTTGTGGTTTTGAGGGGGGAAAAGAACAGACAGAGAGTCCTACATTTTCACCACACTGTGATTCATCACTCGCATCTGTTCCATCCACTGGTTTGGCCAGGAATTTATTATAAAAATATCTCATCCTGTCGACTATTTTATGCATAAAAGATATATTCCTAGCAACAAAGCCTCCAAAATCTGGTATTGTTTAATCATTCTATGTTTATTTCCATTTTAAGCGGGCAATGATCACAGCATGGCAGCTCGCGGTAGCAGCAGTCTTGCAGACACTCTCCTAAGGATAGGTCAAGGTTGCTGCTAATGAGATAGTGTAGCCGAGAAGGAAAAAAAACAACTGAAAAATAAAGGAGGAAAGATAGAGTGGAAGAGGTGGAGGAGGAGAGTCATTGGAGATTTATGATCAGACATACCTCTCTCTGTCTTTCCCCACAGGGTTGCAGTAAAGTAAACAGGGGTTGTGATTAGAAACCAGAGACCTCTACCTGGCTCTTTCTCCATAATTTACCGGCTCCCTGCACATGCCACTGCCCCAGCAGCCCATCTGCTGGCTGGGGGCACACGTGACATGGGAATACCGGATTTCAGACATAAACACACAGAGATAAACACACTCTGGCCCACAAATCAGATATGAGGCCCTGGACAGTGCTGTTCAATTGCAGTAATAGCTCAGGTTGTCAGCGCAGGTCTCCAGGGGCCTGTAACCCTCTCTGCTTCCTTACTGTTTAACTAAGCGTCTGGGGTTCGCCCAACACATGACATTTGACGTCAGCTACAGGCTTGGCTATCCACATGTTGGTTTCCCTATTCTTTTTGCAAGTTTTTCCCTGAGCTTTCAGATGTTCATTATCACCCCCGTGGTTGCGTTTGACAAATTACCAGTGCTGTCGAGGGACCAATTTTTTCTCTCCAGTCAGGAGGGCTTTTGAAAACACAACAACCTCTTGCGATGTTAATACCATATCCACATCTTGAACTAGAGCAAGCCCCCAAACAAAGCTCTGACAGCCCTCACTGCTCCAATTGCGCCAATGAGGATGCCCAGCAGAGACAGACAATTCGAACTCCTCCGCCCTTTCTTTAGAAAACACAGCTGCGACTGTTTCTGCTGTTATCTTGATGCTGTTGTTATGCCGTCCAAGTCTAGGCGAGCATAAGCACTCTCTTTGTCCCAAAGGACCTCAAATGTTTCCCATTGTTCAGCTTCAAATATTCCCTGAGTGGCTGACACAGCACTTTCAGGAATGGTCTCGGAAAAATGTACCGAAACAGTGCTGCATGGTAAAATGAATGCAAACTGGGGTTAAATGCATTTTAAGGAACATTCCTTAAAATGCATTTGACACCTTTTTTGGCAGTACGGCTGTGGTTCCTAACCTGATTTGTCTGATGTTTTCCCACAGCCGTGTTTGAGCACTGCTTCCTCATGTATCACGTTCCAAATGTGTTAATTTATACAGATATTAAACTCGATGGTATTTCACACTCTTGATGTACTGTACATACAAATTGACAAGGTTTTATGAACTTTGCCCTGCAATCAATGTCAATATTTAGGTCAGTTAAGTTGCATTTGCAGTGCTATCACTTAAAGTGGCAGAAGATGAACGTCACAACCATTTATACATTAGGCTACTTTCAGCTAACAAGCTATTTTAACTGTTTATTTAATAAGCTTAGTTAACCCTCTGAATTAATTATCAATGACTTTCAGCTAACTATTCTATTTTTTCCAACACGTTTAGCTGACTCTTTCTAATGTTTACTCATTACTTTCAGCTAATTAGGCTAGCCTATTTCAATTGTTTATCCATGACTTTCAGCTAACTATTTCAACTGTTTATCTAATAATTTTAGCTATCTCTTTTAATTGTTTATGTATTACTTTCAGCGAATTATTTGTTGATGACTTTTTCGCAAACCCATTCAAGTGGTTACCCATTCCTTTTAGCTATTTCAACTGTTCAACAAAAACTTTCAGCTCACTCTTTCAATCATCTATTTATGTTAGCTAACAGCTTAGCCTCTGCTAACTTGTTACCCAGTTTTCATGCCCTCTCAATCGCAACATGAAGGTATGTTTAGGTCGTACAGCTAATGTGTACAGTATGGGGATATCTTTTTGTTTTTATTATAAATTCTTCTTTTTTTTTATTAGTTAAGTGTTTAAACAATCTTTTTGTGTACCCCGTAGCACCTGCAAGCGAAGTTCATAAGTCGGTACGGTAAAGGTACTGTGAATGCAGAATCTTAGAAGCACTGGATAGAGGTGGTATCCCGTGACCAGCTTTAATTCAAAAGTTGGCATTGGCTTTCAAAAGCCAAAATGTTAGATACACCGGTGATACTGCTGTTAAATATTTTACTGTCCCTGACACTGACATAGAGCTCCACAACGAAGAAAGAGAAGGGAAAGGAAGGAAATGAGCTTTTATCCACTTGCCGAGGAAGTTTAAAACACTGACACTTGAAGTTGTTTCTCTACGTCATCAGAAATCGGAACAACCTTGACCCTGAAGGAAGCTGGAGATATGTGAGGTGAGAGGAAAAGCGGAGAGTCCAGAGAGACGGTGAAACAGAGTTTGCCTCAATGAGAGCCCTGGCCGTCCAGGAGTGCTGCGCTGTACTGACAAGCTGCCAGAGGATCTCAGCCCAGTGGTTCAGTGCCTGGCTCAGAGGGCCCTGGGCTCACACAGCTCTGCTGGCTGTCAAACCAAAGCTGTGTGCCTGACTTGACAGAGTGACCATTGTGAAGAATGCAGCCAAAGTACAATGGCTGCATTCTGCTCGCTTCACACACACTCCAACACACCCTCACAGGACAAAACAGTTACACACTGTACCACCTTACAATGGCAAATGTATAAACACCAAGGTTTTCAGATGCAAAATCCTAGGAATTTCCATATCCAAGTTGGAATGATAATGCCATTCCATTCTGGTTTGTTGCGTTCGCAATTAATGATTAAAACA
Organism: Sparus aurata; assembly: GCF_900880675.1. NCBI lineage: Eukaryota > Metazoa > Chordata > Actinopteri > Spariformes > Sparidae > Sparus > Sparus aurata. Next base: position 11,863,790 of record NC_044205.1, read on the forward strand.
TTTTTGGTAGATAATGTAACCATCCATCAGGATTTGATGTGGCACCCCACCAATATACAGTCCTACAGTTTATCACACAACTGAGGCTATAATCTTTTCTCAACATTTAGTGGTCACTCAAGCCACAAGAATATTAATTAGGTAGATAAAAACAACAGAGTGACAGTGGTACAAGTCCAATAAAGTCACAGTCAACACACTGTTAACGTCTGGTATGCAGCAATGCCTATCCAAAGTTTGCTTATGCCATAACAGTAGCTAAGTGTATTTAATTAAGCATCAGCCTTTGTCATTGCTCAGTTCATTTACCATTTGAATGCCATAGAATGTGTATTTCATCCTTCAAATATTACAGTCTTGCTTTAAATGCAATTTATCATGTTTTCTGGTGCTATACAATTGGCTTGTATCAATAATATTGGATCAAAGGCATAAAACAGTCCTTCGTGCTTAATAATATACGATGTTAAGCATTTAATTACATTTATAGATGGCACTTTGATGATCTTCTGTTTTGAGAAGTTCTCATGTGAGTCCAGTTTCGACTACAAATAAGGCTGGAAAACACAGTCTTATGGGATAAAACACCAAACACTTTTTCTTTCAGGAACATATTTGATGTTTGAAAAAAATACCCTGATGACCAGTTCAGGATATGATGAACTAGCCGTTAGCATGATGGCCCCACGGTATTAATCTAAATCCTAACCCTGGCAGTGCTGGTATCAGTACCACACACTATCCAGTATGCAGTGAGCTACACTATCCTATAGAGAACAGTCTGTTGTTCCACTTGCTCTCCTCCCTTCCCTCATCCTCTATCCCTTCACTCTTCGTCTACCCTCTCTCTCTCTCTGTTCCCCTCGCTCTCGGCTGTTGACATTGGTTGAGCAACACTTGTGCTGTTGAATCTATTACACTTAATTCTCACAAGCTTGTCAGAGAACAAAACCCTTGCTGATGGGAGCTACATATGTACACTGGCGTAATTATCTATTTACAGAGACTGCTACAGACTGAAATACTGTGTGTGGAACGTTGCCAGGGATCCAAATATTGGCCATTCCTGCGGACTCAAGGTAAATAAACCAGCAGAAAGGAGGAAAAAAATGCTGCCAAGCATAGGACATCCTTTATTCTTGTCATGTTTATCTCTGTGCAGCACCTGTGAGCTAGACAGGGATGTGTGGACATTTTCATTGTGATCATTAATCATTAATAATGCATTTCCAAGCAGTGGTGTGTGCATGTGCATTTCACGAGCTTGCACACACTCTGGCAGCTGTGTCTGTGGACACTGCAGACGCTGCTTCACCACAAAAAAGCTTTCTTAACTGAACTTCTACCAGTGAACCAGACAGAGAGGTACTGGAAACAGCATTTCAAATGAAGCTACACAACCCAGAATACTTGAAAAATATAATAAAGATCTGGCCTTCAAATGTGTGTAGAGCCTCACTTTGGACCATTAAGATTCTCTGGTTAATTCAGCAAACAAGTGATGACCCATCAGGCCTACTAATAAAACAGCTTTAAAAAGGGTGAGTCCTCTGTCATTTTTTCTATCCTCTTGTGAAAAAAAGCTCAGCTGCCATTTCCCCCATTAATTAATACAAAAAGTAGAAGTTTAAGTGGCAGTCACAGTACAAATAGCAGTGCAATCTGAAGTGCTGAAAGAAGTTCAAGTTTCAATGTTTCACTGTTTTCAGCTCTTCTACTTCAGCGGGAATTTGAACTACTTTTACCACTCGGGTGGCAACTGACATTTCAACTGCTTCCTTCTTTTACTCTTCTACTCCTTTCATCTCTTACCTTTCAGGTGACTGTTCCGCAGCTTTCAGTTGTTCTACATCAACTGATCTTTAATTCATCAGCATTCATCTCTTATGCTCATATTTCTCCTTTCAATGTTTGCACCTCCGCTGACACTTCAAATCCTTTCAGGCCTCAGAAAACAGCCTTTTTCTTTCTCTTTTGTCTACCTTTCTGTGAAGTAAAAGAAAAAGTTCCCTGCTTTTGTTGCCGAAATCCTTTTTGCTTTTATGACTGGATCAACAGGAGCATTATTGTGTGAGACTTTTTACAGAGTGCAGAACTACAAATCTGATATTTACAGACTAATGCTGCCTTTGCTGATGTCAGAGTTTCTAGCCTGAGGACTTTATGTAAGCAGGTTCCAAGTGACAGTCTGGGTTTGTAAGAAACCCATTTTCCTTTAGTGTTCGAAATAGTAACAAAGTGTGAGATATTGTTTTATCGAAGCTTCTCAGTTGGTCACTTTCGTGCCAAGGCATCCTTGAAGATTCTAAAATGATTCCTTAAGAAATGTGTACCACTGCTGATAACATAGCCACTTCATCTTTACAATATGAAAACAGGCAGATATTACACATCACTAAAGACAAGGGATGCTCCCTGAACTGTGATATTTTGTGTGTGCTCTCAGAGGGCGACGTACCCTAGGCAGGGCTGTTTACACTTTTTGTTTGCTAAGGATCATGGGTACGAGGTTATGAGAGCATCTGACTGAATAGTGGGAGGGCAAGTCTCCCCGGGTGCACGATTTGTGTTCTTCTAAATGTGTGTGCGTGTGTGTATTCATGTGTGGGGGCGGAAGAGAGTGCTGCCGCCCACGTGGAAGTTGATGCTGCTGTCAGTAGGCGGCCGTCTATTTCTAGTGGCAGCCTGGTGGGCAGGAACGCATGGTGATATCTCTCTTTTCTTTCTCTTGCTTTCATTTTCTTTGGGAAGGTGTGCAAGGAATGATTTGAATGGCTCGTCTTTCTCAAAGATGTTATTCAAAGTTGGATAGTATGTAACAGACATAGATGTATCCAAACACAATAAACAAGGTATCAAAGGATTAAAGTTCACCCAATAATGAAAATTCAGTCATTTATCTCTACTACTTTGTAGTAGTCCACAAAATCAGATCAATTTGGGATCTCTGGGACCTCATTTAATGAAAATCACATGCAGTTTCATTGATAGATAATATTGTATTTGCATCTTGACAAATGTTGAATTATCTTTCCGAGATTATTCATGTTTTTACTTGAAAAAGATGCAGTGAAGATGAGTAGTTTTTTTTCCCATCTGTGAATACTATTTCACCCCTGTGAATAGTGTTCACCAATCTCAGGTTAGGATAGCCTATATGCTGCCTGACGGGCGAAGCCCAGGGCAAGGACAAAAGCTCTATCTTCTCCTAAATACTGAGCTCTATGTATAGCCGTATCTCATACAAATAGCCTACAATATGCTCCATGATGTGTTAAATATGTCTATGTATCGTGGTATAGCATGCATCGAGTTCACTCATCATGTTCCCTGACTGGATCATGTAGCATCCTGTGCTGATCTATTGAATTGCACTGTATCATATCATGATGTTACATCAGGTAATGTCGACTGTCCTACTGCATCCTTCAGACAAACTGCCTACAAGGTAGTGAGTTCTTCCAGCACCCTTGAAGTGTGTGTGTGTGTGTGTGTGTGTGTGTGTGTGTGTGTGTGTGTGTGTGTGTGTGTGTGTGTGTGTGTGCGTGCGTGTGTGTGTGTGTGCGTGTTTGTGTGTGTGTGTGTGTGTGTGTGTATGCGTATTTGTCTGCTTTGTAGCTTTCAGTGCTGTTATACCGCCTGTGTCCTCCCACGAACACTACTTACAGTAACCCAACCATCAATACTGTTCCTACTGCCTGCCCAAATGTAGCCATGCTGGAAGACCTCAGGACTCACACATACACATGCTTCCAGTAAAAGATAAAGCTCCTGCTCCTGTGGTAGGGGAAAAAAAGCATCTGATTCTCCCCATTTATTTTCTTTGAGATATAAAGAGAGGCAGCGGCAGAGTAGGGGAGATAAAGGGACAAAGATAGGGACAGAGGACATAGGAAAGATTGACGATCTTTTCAGGGAAGGGAGGTATTCTGAGAAGCTAAATAACCTTGAAAGAATGAAGAATTACTTAACTTCGTCTGTGTTATCCTTGAATTGATCAAGAGCTTGAAGATGAAACCTCAAGATTAGATATCAGTTTTTATCTTTGTTAATATTTTAATCAATTCTGGTATGTGACATTATGGAAACAATTACCTTTTCTAATTTAAGATGAAGCCGGCAAATCCTCATCTATGCAGATGACACGTGTTGTGCTGTGTTTTTGTTTTCTTGTTGTTTTCTTGTACCAATGAGAATTCAATTCAGATTCAGATCAGAATTAGACTTATAATAGTTAATGGGTCACACACTATTACTACTTTAGCGGAAGAAATTTCAGAGCTTTGTCCAATGCCATACTTCACATTTCAGAGAACTACACAATGTTGAGAATGAACTATGTACAGACTTAAGTGGAAATTGCCTACAATAGCAAATTATACTATACAAAGAATGTAATGCACTGGGTATACAGGGATGAGGCTGAGGCTTTAGTCTCTCCAAAAAAGTTATTGGGACAAAAAATTCAAACTGCATCTCTGCAGACTTCTGCAAACGTAGTTCTAGGGCCCAGAGCAAAACTCCCACTTCACTCGCATGGCAGGAGCTCAACATCCTTAAAATTTCAATAGATCTGAAGTCACATCAAAAGTAGTGATTATACCCCTTAAAATGATCAAGGCCTATCCTGCTAGGAGCGAAGAAAGAAGTTCTCTTTTGAGTTAAACATTAGATCAAATTACTACCAAAGAAAACAAGAATACATCATGCGCAGGAACGGAACAACAAATCCAAACATAACATGCATAACATGTAGCAGCAGACTAACTGACCAAAACTGCTGATAAGAAACTGAATGGCAAAAATCAGACAGGAGACAAACTCAGTTTACTGAAACATTCTTTCAAATATTTTGTAAACACCGCAATTTAAATTTTTCATCTGATTATTCATCTGGTAAATATGTTATGTTATGCGACAAAAAATAACAAGCAAGCGGAAAAGAAATGCGTGTGTTCTTAATTTCTTTCTTTTAATCTTTTATATATCTTTATTTAGATCGACAGTCACCTACATATGCGAATCAAGTATATTTCATTGTTTTAGCCAGTTTCCTTTGTAGTCATTATTATTTCAACTGTAACAGTGCTTTGGGAACCCATCAAGCATCATGCCAAGAAAACCCGCTGAACTTAATGGAGAGAGCATGTGCAAGAGCTGAGAAGATAGGGAACAAAAGAGAAAGAGAGAAACAGGGTGGAAAAGATAGTCCACTGCTTCCTCCTCATCACACAGTAGGAGTAGCAACCTAAAAATAAACCTGCAAGGACACCATATGCTCCTATGCTCCTCAACCTCTCTTCCCTTTCCCTCTTTTGTACTCCACTTGCGCTAACATCTCTGATTTTCTCCATTCTTGTTTTCTCTTTCCTCACAATACCCTGACATGACAGAGCCCGCTCCACATAACAATGCCTCCACTGTCCACTGCTGAAAAGCCGAAGATTGATCGCATTTCATTGTCCACTGGTAAAAAAAAAAAAAAAAAAAAAAAAAAAAGGCCAAAATTACAGCAGCTTTGAATGAACAACCAAGTTACAGGATTGGACATCAATGATAAACCATTCTGTCAATCGAAGCAGGGGAGCAGAGCTTTCTCCTGCAACAATCAATCAGCTGATCAATGTTGAGCCGGTCACGACATCTCCTCCCTTAGCCAATCATCACGTTGTTATTGAGAGTCCTACCAACCTAGGGAACATAAATTCTTGACGTTTTTTTTCCGCCTGGTGACGGTGTGTTTTTCTAACCTCTTTAGCTCATTTTGGGGGCAAGGGGGAAGAAAATAATAAAGCCCTGGAATCTCTCATTTCCTGTGTGTAGGTCTAGCTCGCAAGCTGTGTTATGTTACACTACAAGAGGCTGGAGGTCCTTGAAGGCATACCAGGCCTTATAAGTCACCCTCGGGTTAGACTGGGTGTTTGTGTACAGTCATGGTATGCAGTGGCAACGATGGAAGTTTTTTTTTGTGATGCCAAGTTGTTTTTTGTGTAAAATCCAATCAGCCTTGCTGTGGCTGAAAGTCAAAATGGAATCTGTCTTATCTATTCCTGCGTGCATCGCTTTGATTTTTCACAAAGAAAAAAACACCGCGGCCTCAGCCCACGAAGATGACCTTGTGATAAAGCACGGATGAACGTCTGCTTGTTCGCCTTTCTTGTTGCGCAGAAATTGAAAACTGTCAAATGAAGAAAAACCGCCCTCTGCAAATGCGCTCCCTTCTGTAAAGTGGTCGTGGCGTGCTGAGCTCTGATGAAAAGACAATCTAATCATTTCGATCTCCAGTTCTTTTTCCTTCTTATCCTGTGTTCGCACTAAATCCCTCCACAATCCTCGCCTTTAGGCCCTCCAGCGCTCTGCCTCGGCATCTCGATTTAACCTTTTTTGAAACATTTGCGATGTTTTATCCAAACATATTCCATCTCCTTGCTCTCCCTGCATAATTTTCCTGTCCAACCTGCTCTGCTCGTCCCCATCACAACCTATTATGTCTTAATTTATTTCCCCATGCATTCATCTATCTATCTATCCTTCCATCTATTGATCCCTTACAGCTATTCATTCATCAGTTCCTAAAGCCAAGCAGTCTAGAAATGTAGGGCAGCTGTGGGAGCTTCAGGACCACTTCTCTCTGTTTTGCCCTCAGGGATGATGCACTCTCAATGGGGATATTGGCTGATCAGCCGCCTCTGCACAGTCCCTCCCTGTTGTTTCTCTTTGCGTCGTCCTGGTTAATATAGAATTACAGCTACCACTCTGCGATCCTTAACACAAAGATTTGTGAATTTGTACAGCGCAAGATGAAGTGAGATGATAGAATACATCAGTCAGTGTGTTTCTTCTTAATATCTGACCTTCGCAGACAGCTCAAAGGCTAGAGAAAAAAAGGAAAACTGAGAAAGAAAGACATGGGATTGATCTGTGTAAGGGGCCACAGGTTTGAGATTGCATAACTGAGCTGTTATCTACCTCCAGCATGGACACACAAACCAAACGGTTCACCAGTCATCTGGGATGTTGCTCAATTTTGCAAAATCAACATAGACGTTGATCTCTCTTGCATGCAGTATTCATGCACATGTTGTGTACAACTTTACATTTGCCCACTGCAAGGTTTTACATATTTAATGTACTGTTTTTGTTAATTGGACGTGCATTCCACCTGTGAACAAGACCAACCTGATATGAAGAGTTTGATTATGATGGAATAAAACCCACAAACAATTTCCTCGAGCCAAAAGTGGTTCTCTAATCCACTGTTAGAAATGTTTGTTCGTTTAAATATTGCTTAAACTAATCCTCTCCCTCGACAAGCCCCATTGTTTTAAAGCAGCACCAAAGGCTGATACACACTTTGTAGTGAACAAGAGAAAAAGAGGGAGGGAGGGAGGGAGAAAATGGAAATAAATGGGTAAATCCGACAGTTAGTCTTCATAAAAAAGGATTTCTCCAAACCTCTGTGTCAAAACCCTCTTCGATCTTAGCTGCTCTAAAGTCTTTTCCGGCATGACATGCTGCACATAAAAGGTTCTGGTGCTGATGTTTGACATGTGTGTTGCGAATCATGTCCATTGTCAACCACAGCACCACACACACAGCTCAGAGGAGAGTGTTCAGTGTGAAGTTGAGGCAGTAACACTGAGGATGAACGTGAGATTGAATTCCCTAGTTTCCTCGTCTTTTGCTGTCATGATGCTCAGTAAGGACGTCCTCTGCTTCACTGGTACAGTTAGACCAAAGGCGCTGCAACTGAATCACTGCTACCCATGACGCATTTCCATCCACCAGGATTTGGTTATATCAGATAGATCTTATCTAAACATGCGTAGCTGCAGCAACATGGCAACTCACTGTATACTGAACATATTTGTGAAAAATGTTGCGTATATATAGGAATGTTACTACTATCAATTACTACCACCACTAGTCAATCAATCTAGGATGGCCATGTTCTGTCAAATTTATGAACATGATTTTTTTACAATGGTTCGCCAAATATTTAGCTGCCATTAATATACCTGGGCGGCCCACCCACGTAACGTCTATGTGTAGGAAACGCTATACCATGTGTATGTGAGAGAGAGACAGCACAGCTTCTGTAAATAGATGACTAATAAATGAACGTATGGGAAAACCCGTCATTGCTGGCATGCACAATTTGCAGCACGCCTTTATTATTTTATTAAGCAAAAAAAAAAAAAAAAAAAAAAAACACAATATCTGAATCCTAAAATAGAAAATTGCATACCAACCCAACAACAAATACCTGCATAGTCGATTATTTAGGCCCAGCCCTAGACTACAGGCAGGGAGATAATGCTGCATGTGAGCCAAAATTGGAACAAGAAATACTGATACCAATAATCAGAGAAATGCTGAAAATGACCCTGAAAATCATCCAGCCGATAATTTGAGCCCAAAGTGACGTATTCTAATAACTTGTTTTGATAGATGAACAGTCCAAAAGATGCTGCTGTTCTTTGCTATTACAGCTCTGCATGCATGCAATACTACAAACACCCATATCATACTGAATGCTTTATGTTGAGAGAAAATTCATACCGATTTATTCGTTCATAATTAAAAGAGACAGGAAATCAAATTAAAAGGTCAGACTGAAGATCAAAAAACACTAATCCGGGCATTTACAATGATTGGGATTCTGATTTTGATTTATTTTTTTAATAACGACTTACAGTCAAATTATTGCCTTGATGGAAGTGATGAGGCAAAGAGTCACAAGAGGAAGTTATTTGAAAGCAGCCAAGAGGCACGAGCACATGAACGCAAACTCTATAATGGAAACAAACATCTGTAATTAAAATCCGCAACACCTTGAGGAAGTGTTCAGGACCACTTTCTTGATGCTATTGCTGTTATCTGCCTTTTCCAGTGTGTTTGATTCTGCTTCCTCTTCTATATGATTAAAAGCATCAGGTCACACACATATAGAAAGCAGCTGCTGTGTACTGTACATCCAAGTCTCTCTTAAAATGCCATTAGTTAATCCCAATAAGAACCTCATTCAGCTGTGTGTGCTAAAAATGCCTGCTGAATGTAACTTCTGGGTAATCCTCTATCCTCAAATGCCTGGGTTGCAGTGTGAGCGAAGGTGCAGAGAAAACAGTGCGAGTGCACGCACCCATGTCTATGTGTGAGTACTTAAACACGTGTATGCAAGCGTTTTATCTCCATGCAGACCAGGGTTAATCCTCCAGTGTGCATCAGTGACGTCATCATCCAAAACAACCACAATAACATCTACGGTGTGATGCTGGCAACGGTCGTGGTGACGACTGATCCTGCTCGACAACAGTGTGGGGGGATTAGGTATGACAGCTTACTGGACAGGAGCTCGTCTCCAGTGTTTGTCTGTGTGTGCGTTACTTGAAACACAATAAAAGGAGGGAGAGGGAGACAAAAAGAAAGAGATGAGGAAGAGAGAAGTCGGACACTACATTATGTGATGAAATTACATCATTCCCAGCTGTTCCCTACACAGCATGGATACAGGAAGAGAGAGGAGATGATGATAGATGGATTACAAATCCTTGAAAACTAGTTGCATTAGAAAAATATGGAATTATCTACCTCTGCTGCCAGAGATTTTGAGACTATTTCTAGATTAAAAAGAACATTTACATAAACAAATAATGTAGTTCGGAGATGTAAGCTTTTCATCACTGTTACAGGTAATCTTTTTGTTCAGCTTATACATGCTGTTGTATAAACGATCTGATATTACAGAATCTGGGACTTCTCCCTCTGATGGATGCGCTGCAGTTGAATTGATATACATATGCAGTAGGACAAAGAACGACAGGCTAATTCGCAGAACAATAACATGACAATATTTGGCCCGCATGATGACAGTATCAACACATGTAATTCTGTAATAGGCACTGTGTTATAATGTAATTGTTGATGATGGTAATATAATCATAGTGCATCATTTGAAAAAATTATGATGTATGTATAAGCAATGAGGGAAATTTACCTGCTGCCACATGCTGTAGGTAAGAAGAACCTGCAGAGCAGTAAATGCAGCAGTTATTATTTTATCAGCCACATTGTGTGTACAGCATATCTGACTCTTTTCTTGATGAAGTGTAATGGTTCAATTTCATGTGTTTTAATCTATAGATCTAATCTTGAATGACTTAATTATGTTTACGGCTCAATATTCAGACTTTTATTTGCTGTTTTATTCATTTTTTAACAACACGTGTTATATAAAATTGGTATTAGCGTCAGTTATACTCACATATTGATATCAGGACTGGAAAGGTCCAGTATATGCTTAGCTTTTGTTTTTAAAGGCGACTAGTTGTCATAGCACGTAGCTCATTTAGCCAAGGATCTCTTGGCATTATTGGCGAACTGGAGTTTACTCTGACTGCGACCTCACAGTCATAGCTCAAAACGTCAGTTTGAGAAACATGGTTTCTCTCATCCCTGGCTGGGCAACCGATGGCCTTAATCTCTAGCCCTTCTATGCTATGGTATTTTAGCAGTGACCTGTTCGGCCTTTGTAGAGACCATCGATGGAACTCTTCAGAATGAATGTAAGCCAATAATTGGCTCACGTTCGGAGGCCGATCAATTGGAGGACTCTATCACTATTGCCTATTTAGATACATGGCCGTATTACTAGACAGTAATGTTGAAGAACATGACAAGCTGGCCAACATGCCAACATCTGCGCAACACAACAAAAAGTTGTCTTCAACATAACATCAACACAACCTGTCGTTAATATTAATTTATCTTTTTAATATCAAACCTATGATGTATTTTTCTATTGCATTAAGCTTTCAGTTCATTGACAGCTAGGTTTAAACACTTTGTACCAAAATGAACACACACACACACACACACACACACACACACACACACACACACACACACACACACACACACACACACACACACACCTCGATGCCATAAGTATAGAAAAACAAAGCGCACAACATAAAGTTCAGTGGCGCACACAGAATTCCGCCCCTCCCACAACTGCGCTGATTCGCTAGATCACCGCCAATCAGAATGGTCATACAGCTAGCACACAACCAATCAGAGTATCGAATGGCTCAGACGGCCAACAGCCAGTGCTCTCAGACTTTGCCATTTGAATCGGAGCAGACGCTGTCCACGTGGTTCCAAAAGCTTCCAACGCAGCTGAACACACTGAACAGATTTGTTCCCAAACTCGTCCGAGTCTCCTCAAGCGTTTCAGATGGCCAACGGTTTCAGGCTTAAAAGCCCCGCTGACTCTTAAATGCTGCAGCCACAGTGTTGATATCACATCAAAAGAGATTGTGTCATGGCATATAATGCTGATAAATGCAACAGGTGAATGTGTTTAATTATTAGTAGTAACATTAGTAATACTTGCAGCACTATCATCTTACAGTTTCTTTTGGTTTTCGCCTGCCAAAATCGACACACTCCAGCGGAACTGCTGCAATCGTGCCAAGACAGAAACAACCAAAAGAAATCTGTCTGGAATACAGAGTAACAGATATTTGTAATATTTTTTGGCATAAGTGTTGTAAAAAAATTGAAGATATTCAGCATCTCAGCACAAAATACAGGCTGTATGCAGCTTGAAGCTGTAGGAGCCTTCAGCGATCCATCTCAGTTTAACACTAGTCACTGTGAAGGAATAAGAGTACCCCCCGCCACGGCGAACAGTCAGGATTCAGCCAGTGCATGTTCATATTTGGCAAGAAAGCCAGCTGGAGAGTGCGTAATAGAACTGCATGCATTATGGGATGTTTTCACAGAAGTGTGGGCCGCAGCAGGGCTGTATTAATATTGCATTGAGGGGTAGGGAGACAGTGTGTGTCTGCGAGTGTTGAAGGGAGTGAATCATTGCCTTCAATGACAGCTGCTTCTTCGTCCTCCAAGGCAGGGAGGACAACACTCTGTGTGAATGTATGTGCAAGGCTGAGTCTCCATCATCACCTGCACATGTTTAAACATGTTTAAATGGAGTGGATCAGGTGGTCAATAAAGCAGCAGACGGACCAATAGTGAGGCTATTGTTATAACTTCCGTTGTGTTATTCAATCAGAAGGAGTGATTCAATTCGATTCAATCTACGCGCTCTCTAAAATATATAGCCATTCATAACATATTATCTAAGCCTACAAAAGCCCCTCTGCTTCTGCTTTATATTCAGTCGACGACAGCAAGTTCTTCACTTCTATTTCCGACACGTAGTGCTTAACAGCTCCCACTCATCTCCTCTGCACTTCTCTCTCTCCTTTCCTCTTCAAATGTTTTCTTTACTTCTCGCTACGCTGCTTCCTCACTCTTTCCCTCTACGTCTCTCTCTCTTGTGAGCTCTTGAACCTCCAATATTTGTCTAGAGATGCTCTGCCATTCTCTTATCTTCTCTTCCTCTCTCCGTTATCTCCACTGCCTTCCTTCTAGTGACTCCTCTTTTTTCCCTCCTCTCATTTGTGTGCTTATTTCTTAAGAGCATCTCCTTGTCTCTCGCTCAGTCTTCCCTGTCATTGTTTTGACTCATGACTCAGTAACAGTCATGACTCCTCTTGAGTCGTCTCACTGGACCGCGGGGCAGGTTTGCCCCTTAGATTTAATGAGGGATCCGAGGAAGAAAGCTGAAACATCAATCTTTCAGAATCTGAGAGACAAATTTGCCCTGCTGCGACATAGATACGGTCAAGAATATCAACCAAAAATCCCCCTCACTTTCAACACTTGCTTGGATTTTCTTTCCTCTATTTGACTTTATTTATATCATGTCTCTTTCACTATATTTTTTCTCTTCCTTCTATTCTGTCCTCTCCATCGACTCTCTTCCAGGGCCCATTCATCTCCACACTGAAGCCTGCACCGGGTTCAGAGGTCTGCTGGCTGCCACTGATGCCGCGCATCTGTTGGACCACAACACAACACTAAACAGCAACACAGCTGTTCAACATGCAATCCACCATATAGCATGACAGACAGACCAAGTTTACATACAGCCCGACAAGCTGTAAAGCTCTGAGGGCGAGTACTCAGATACTGCAAGAGCTCAAGGTCAAACACATGTAAGATAAGTGAGCAAGGCTCAACAGACTGGAATTAAGTCGCATCAGTACAGAGAAGAAATCTACAGCATACGGACCAGCAAAACCAGTATCCAGCAGGCATTCCACTGCAAAATATTAAAACACAGAAACATGAGTCAATACAAAAAATATATGATCATGATCAAAATCACGATTCTGTAACATAACATAATAAGGACAGTCAGTAGCTCAGTATGCAGTATGTTTGGAAAGCAATTCACTGCAACAAATCAACAAATGCACGGAACAAACTATCCATTGGGTTCCATTCAAATGGCTGCACCATGTCATAGAAAAAAACTTTTCACATTTAAATTATGTTGACAAATATTATGCTTTCATTATGATATATGATTAGAAGGAATGATCATATAGTAATGCCAATTGTCAGTTTCTGCTGCCGCTCCTGCTGAGTCGACGTTCCCTGAGTGGGTAAGTCAATAGTGTCACTCCCCACTCCCTGCTGCTATTGTTGTTCATGGAGCATTTAAAAAATGAGCTACCTCCACCTAACTATCCAATTATATGCTCTGAGTTGATGTTCCCTGAGGGGGTAAGACAATCTTGTCACTCCCCACTCCCCGCTGCTGCCTTTCATAGAGCATTTGAAAAAACTCTCTTCCTCCACCTCAGTATTCATCTGATTCCCGTTTTTACGTGACATTAGTGCAATCAATAATACAACAATGTTGTAATCACAAACAACAAACCTTTTTGCAACTACAGATTTGTATAAAGTTTGAAATGTTCAGCACTGAGAGCCCCAACCAACAGTAGCTGTACTTATAGAAATGAAGACCCCACGAGCAGTGAGTTTTTGGTCACCGTAACAATGTCCATGGAACTTAATTTAGACCCCGGTCCCTGTGGTCGAAATGGAGTCTCTAGGGAAGGTCCTTGGAGGAAACGCAGCTTATGTTCCTTTAGGGAGTATGTTTTATTGTCACTCCCCACTCCCTGCTCTATTGAGCTTTTTATGGGGAATGAAAAGGTCAGAGCTTGGACACTAAATATCAACCCTGTTCATATTTGACATTTACATATAAATTCAGTCCATTTGAGTTTGTTGACTGACCTTTTCTCATTAACATCTCTTGCACCATCCCGTGCCATCAAAACATTCCCATGACTACTAATTAATGCTTACCGTCATGGTTGGGGTTTCCAAGCGTCCACGGCTCATCTGAGTCAAAGTGTGTGTCGCCTCCTATTCCTGGCCCTGGAAAGTATGCGTGTGCCAGGAAGCCACCTTCACCGTCGAAGGGCGAACTATCACCATGGAAACCTGAAGCGAAGATGATGGTGATGTCCACGTCTTTCTTTGTTCTCTCCAGCTCGCTGTAGGGCACAGCCTCAAAGCGCAGAGGCGTCACATTTTGCCAAACGTCAAAGGCTCGCCGAATGGCATCATGGGTCTCCTCTGCACCCACTTTGGGTGTCACGTTCTTTATGCTGCAAATACGTGAGATAAAGGAGGGGAAAGTTAGAGTGGGAAAACACTGAAGGCCTTTGTAAACATTTCACACATGCAGAAAATTTTTTTCTTATCATCGAGCCCCAGCAAGCCTCAAATCAGGATTTCTCCTTCAACTGTCAGGATGAGAAAATCTCTTGTAAATTGGCCTGATAAGACTCTTGGGTTTGCTGCACTTTTGGTAAAACAAACACACCTAAGAGTATCTTATTCTGCTGAATGTCCACACAGAGAAATAATAACAGATTAGAATCTAATCCGTCAAGGTAAATAGCCTCCAACTCATCTGAAGCATGAGGTATGGTGGGACAGAAAACAATTCATTTAGTTTAGTCAAACAGTTAGCAACACAAGGACTGAAAAAGGAGGACACTGCTGCATGTCAATCTACATGATCACACTTTGCCAAAAAAGAATCTGTCACTATCACTGTTTTCCCTGCATGCTGCCATTTCACGCTCATCGTGTTCGCCAACAGAGAGCTAAATGGAGCGATTTGTGAGAGAAAACAGCTGAGTCCTCCCCCGCTGGCTTTGAGTTGCTGCAGGTGTGGAAAGGACGGGACAATTTCCTGCCTCTGGAATTTATTTTCTAATTAAGGATTATCAACAGCCCACTGCCTGCTGAGAGCCCCAGTCTGGTTTGGGCAATAAGAAAAACCTCTCTCTACTTCATTCGCTCCGAAAATATCTCTGTCACGCTCTATTAAAATTTGGCCTCTCTCTCAGCATAGACAGATAGGTATAGTTTACATCATCCAACTTCGATGCTTGTAATGCACAATTACTCTATGTCTTTGTTTGCCCTTAGTGAAGTGTCAGAATTGGGTGAAAAAGTTGGTTGGTTTGTGTTCAGTTGCCAAGTTCAGTATGAGAATGTGAAATGTGAAAGTGCGCAGCAAAACAGCATTGTGCCAATTTCTCTTTCAAAGTCTTCTAGAACAGGTGTTTCATATTGTGGCAGGAATTCCCTTTTTTCTCCTCACATCCAAACTGTTTCCTTGCCTTATTCTCTGTTACCTCCTCGCCTTAGTTCTGCGTTTCAAGTAAGTTCTTCACGTCGTCTCTGTTTGGCTGTCAGGTTGTCATTTTCCATAATAGGAATAAATATTATCAGTACGTCTACTGTCTTTGACTATTCTCATCTTCGTCTGCACGGTTGGGAGACTGCTGCAAGGCACATTTATATACAGCATTATCAATATTGCATGTGAGCTCAGATTAATTATTGACTCAAACTCGGTGAAAAGGGAAGCATAAAGCCTGGTTATGAAATATAAATAGAGTGCTACTAAATAACCTGCAATGTTCATTTAAAATGTTGTAATTGCTCAGACCAAACCACACACTGCTTCTGTTTCGCTATCTGCTCTTTCAAGACCGACTTGCTGACAGCTGACTTCCACTTAAGCAAAGTATAGATTTAATTACGCTCTCAACTTTAGGCAAAACTTTCCTTTTCAGTCAATGATAATTTTTTGTGTTGATAGCCCTGAGCCCTACACACATAGACACAGACAGAGCTTTTGGTAGCTGAATTGATGGTGTAAGCAGTTTTTAATAGTCAACAGCAAAATGACAGTACATTGTCGACTTAGCATACCTATTTTATCTTATCTTACCAATACAGGCACATGGTGACCATCGCATTTGCTGTCCTTGACCCAAGAATCCATTATATTAATTGTCTTGGTTGTGTGGTTTCATTTTATTTGTTTTATTTAATTAGGATATACATAAGAATTAAAAGTTCAGGGTGTACTAGTATTATTAAACTATTATCATTAAATAAGTGGCATAAAATGGTCACGTTAGGAAATATTGTTTATTGCAATTATCTATGGGGACAGTGTTGTGAAGACAGCTCTGACAAATTATAATATTATGTTAGGTGTGAACAAACAATGGTTTAATTATACATTTATTAGACAACATTAGCAGTCATTTTGAGTCATGTTTGTGTCCACCAGATGAATGCAAGTGTCTTCTTACAGTTCATTGTTTGGTCTCAACCAACTCTTGAGGGAAATATCTGGCTCCTAAACTGCTTACTGTTTACCATCTAGCTGCTATTTTTATCTGTGTGCTGTTTGGTGCTAGGCAGGTAGTTTATAGTGGCCTTCAACAGCTGTGTGCTGTGGCAGAAAATGGGCCACAAAACCAAAACAATGAGCTAAGACGCTCAGTAGAACCATAAAGAATCGGGTATATCTTCGCTGACACTACAAGCAGCAGCTTTTAAATACACAGTACACATTGTGATTTGATCCGATATAGCGGCTTTAATTTTTAGCTTACCTCATGAGAGAAATACTGAATGTGGCACGTGAAAGAGTTGCTATTGCTATATCAATCTGAAGGCAGATGAGCAGATATTATCCCGATATAAACCTAGAAATTGCATTTGACAGCTTGCACTCAAAATGTTTTGAGTCAGTGCTCTGCCAGTTTTGATGGCTCATTGTTGATTGTGACTGGATTAGTAATAAGTGATATTTTGTGCTGAATGACAGTTTGAAAATAGTCTGATACTCAATCACCTTGCAAGTGTGAGTTATAAATACTTAAAACTATTTTTATAACTTTTTTATAACTATATATAAAACTCCTGAATTACAGAAATAATCTTGAACATCCATTGAAGTGGTTTGCGATTGTTGGTTGTTGTTGGTTGTTGAGTAAGCAAACAGTCCCTGCCTGATTAAGACCATTTGTGGAGTTAACATAAAATGGCCCTTTTGTCTTTTCAAGTGTTTATGCAGAGCAGATAGAAATACGAAGAGTACAAGGGTGATAAACATGTCTGCAAAAAAGGTACTGAAATTCACCATGAATACATGTCCTTTTCCTTCTCTTTCTGAGATTACAGTGAAAGGCCTCCCAACATCTACAGCCTCTTGATGAATAAAAAAGACACTTTAATTTGATTCTATTATCCATTTCACTGTTTGCAAGTCTTTTTTAAGGGCAAGATAAAGATAAAGATAAAGATAAAGCAAGAAATGTGCGGAGAGAGACTGTGCAAAGCAACAAACGAAAGAATTCCAAACTGCTCTCAGGCCATTTTCAATATTAAAATCCATGTTGTGAGGTGATAATGACGCCGGATGCAACTCATGTGCTATAATGGTACCTGCATGCAGGAAGAACAGTAGGGATGCCAAAGCTAATTAGTGCCTCCCCACAGCAAGTACTGTATGTGGCTACATGGGAACTAGCACACACCTAGGGCGGCCATGCATTTGTTATGCTTTCGAAATGCCACGGTTGTTTTTTCAAATTATTTTTGGAGCATTCAGCTTATAGAGTGAGAACAAAGACTGACTTGACTTCAGTCAAAGACCTGAAGATGGATTTAAGAACACACATTGCAGTTTTTTCAGCTACAATTTATACCACCTGGCTACAAGCAGAAAAATGACATATTCCATTATGAAATTTTACACACATTATATACACACACACACACAAGGTGTGAGTTTGACTGCAGCCAACTGAACACCCCTCGTCTCACCCTTTCACTAATAAACAAGAAAGGCCCTCTCTAAAGCCAGAGTTTGATTTGTCGAAGTGAAACAGGATTCTTATTTTCAGGCGATTATTGACTAATTAAAACGTAATCATGAATATTATGTTCCATCCCTGCTTACAGGTCCCCCTAGATCAGGCATGTCCACACTATTCCACAAAGGGCCGGTGTGGCTGCAGGTTTTCTTTTCAACCAAGCAGCAACGCACCAGACCTGACTCATTCAATCAACTGATCTCAGTCTTCAGAAAGTTGATTAGTCAAATTGTGTGCTCTTGACTGGTTGGAACAAAAACCTGCAGCCACACCGGCCCTTTGTGGAATAGTTTGGACATGCCTGCCCTAGATCCTATACGTTGGAGGTTAAAAGAACACTGGGAAAAGTGAGACAGCGAAGTATCTTTATATTATTGGCTTATAATAATAAGATAACTTAATAAGTTAAGTTCTGTCTAATTTTAGTAGTTTTGACATTTCTATCAGTTACAATGAAATTGTTGAGAGCTACCCATTGAGAATACTGTGTGACTCACAGCTATAGCACTTCTATGGCTAGGATCAGTGAAACTCAGTTAAATCACCAGCACAAATGAGTAAGAATAAGTAAGAACTGTGCTACCTTGATAAGACATTGAAGATACCAAGCCTGTGTGCATTAAAATTCAAGGCTGATATTGTATTCCGGCAAGAAACATACAATCACTTCACTCAAAATTTCTTTCACCACTAATAGGGAGTGGAAGCTAAATATGACAATGGTAATAAAATCTGGTTTTATTGTTGGTGAATTCAACTGTATCAACAAGGCTTTAATCAGCTACAAATCCAGTTCATGCCTCCGATTGACCTCTTCTCCATACTAATGTCGGCTGAGGCTCATGGGTATTGTAGTATTTAGAGCAATATGCCCTGCCAAAATAACGGACAAAACATGATTCCTCCTTCTAAAATAATTAAACCTGGTGGCTATAACATAAACCAGCAGAGACACAGTCCTGTGTCCCTGTGTTGAGTAAAGTTGAGTATCAGCTAAAGGAATCTATTTAACCACAAGTGAGCAAAACGTATTGAAACGTATTGAAACCTCACGTTCAAAACATGCGGTTCATAAATATAACATACCTTGCATTAGTCATCAAACTGTTCAGCATTACATTAGAATTAAAACTCCATCTTGAACAGACATTTGCCCAGAACCCACACTTCAACGATACGCCCCTAAACAACACACCCAAGAAATAGTTACAAAGCACCCAAAGCGGCCATCTGGTAATAAACACTGCGCCAAAATCGACACTGCACTTCCCCGGGTCCTCGGTAACAAACCTGCCAAGTGTGAAGTACATCGAATGAACGATTCTCGAGATATACGAGTAACAAACAGACAGACGGACATTCCTTTTGGATAACATTTTCACACTAATGTTTATGAGTTTTTGGGATAAATGATATGTAGACGTGACACACACGACCTTTAAGAAGATTAAGATGCCTCTCAATGAAATATAATGTTCTATGTTCTCCAGGCACCTCTCTAGCACCAATTTGAATAGAAAGGAGCAGCTGCAGGCACATCTGACTATTGACTAGAGGCCAGGCACACATCTACGTACAACACACACACGCATATATGCACGCAAAGGAGCGCACACACTCTCAAAATGCTCCCATCCTATTACATAACCCTAATCTGTCAGAGAGCACCCTCTGCTTTCCACTGGGGTTTCCTCCTCTCCTCTCCTCTCAGCTCATCTCTTTCTCTCTGCAGCTGCTTCTCCTCCAACACCCACCCCTCCACGCCTCGCTCTCCTCCCTCCTCAGCTCCACCTATCCGCTCCTCCACTCATCTGCCTGCTCATTTTCTTTTTTTCAAATCTGCGCCACGACAGACGAACCAAGCTCTGGTGAAACAAACTCCAAACCCAATCCCAGTGTCATTTTTAAAAAAGAAAAAATGCGCAGGCATGAATCTGAACAGTTCAGCCATCGGTGATATACTATCCTACTTCAGCTGTAGGTTACTGATCCACTAGATTATATTCAGCATGTAATGCCGCTCATACATTTATCCTTAGGGCAGAGCAAAAATAAAAAACAAGTCAGATTATCCCATTAAACATGAAGCTGCGGGCAGGCAGCATATAGTATGTATAAAATATGACAGAATCTGGGCTACTGACCTCACTAAATCAACAGGGAAATATTATATAACCGCAGCATGTTGTCCTTTACATTAATACTCATGTGGCTGAACATCAGAAAATGTTCTTGTGAATTAAAAAATTGGTGATAGGGTCTCTGGCCCACGCATGGCTCTTACATGTACAATCTATTTCCCATTTGTGCTACATGTTCTGTTGAGGATAAAGCAGGCTCTTCTAAAGTCCCAGGGTTGAAGAACACAGTCAGTAATGTGTATAATGGTGTAGTTTGGCTTAAAATTATGCTGACCTAGAGTTAAGGCCTGCAGCTCTGCAGCTAATGATTATTTCATTGTTGATTAATCTTTTGATTACTTTCTTGATGAACTGATTAATTGTTTGGTCTTTAAAATTTGAAAAATGATGATCGGTGGAGATAACGTCCTCCAATGTCGTGCTTGGTCCACAACCTAAAGACATTCAGCCTACAGTCGCAGAGGGGTAAAGAAACATGAAATTATTCACATTTAAGAAGCTGAAGTCACATTGTTGTCTTTTTTTTTTAAACAAGTTTAATCGATCAAAGTAGTTCGCAATTTATCAAAGTGAAACTCTCACCAAAATGCAACCTAGGGTCTTTTTGTGAATGTCCTCAAGTCAAACGTTCGTTTAAAAGCATAATTCCGATGAAAGCGCCACTTTTAAGATTTTTACTTTTCAGGTCAAAAATAATTTTCAATGGAGTGCTAGGGGCAAATACTATGTTAGCATCAAAATCGCTATTTTTAAAACACAAAGAAGGCTCGACACAACATGAAACTTTGCACGTAGTATCACCAGGGTCTCTACATATGAAGACAAGCATTGAGAACACTGTTTGTGTACACAGAGTTTACTAAAACAGTTTTTCTGCCTGCCGCCGTCCTGTTCCAGTGCCATATAAATCCAAATTACTAAAACCTAAAGCCGTAAAAAGTCACGTGGATAGTTGTTGCAGGAAGACAGTAGCGTTCCACCTTAACTGTCCTCCTTGTTACGTCGCGTGTGGAGATCGACACTTCTCGGAAAACACAACTGCTAAAGTGAGTTGTTTAAAAATTTTCTTTTTAATAAACTCTGTGTACACAAACAATGTTCTCAATGCTCAAGTTCATGTATAGAGACCCTGGTGATACTACGAGTAAAGTTTTATGTTGTGTCGAGCCTTCCTAAGTGTTTTAAAAATAGCGATTTTGATGCTAACTTAGTATTTGCCCCTAGCACTCCATGGAAAATGATTTTGACCTGAAAACGAAAATACAGTCAATCTTAAAAGTGGCGCTTTCGTCGTAATTATGCTTTTGAGCGAACGTTTGACCTAAGTACATTCACAAAAAGGCCCTGGGTTGCATTTTGGTGTGAGTTTCACTTTAAATAGACAACTAATCAATTAATTGTTTAAAGAGGACCTATTAATCGTGTTCTTTTTTTCCCTTTCCTTCTGCGCATTATTTATGTTCTTGTTTATGTAAAAGATCTTAAAAGTTAAAAAAGGTCTGCATCAACAGAAGTTCATCTCTCCCACAGAAAACACTGCTCCTGAAACACCTCGACAGTAGTCCCTTTGTGACATCACACTATGTCACAGAGTCACACATTTGCATAAGTAATGCCTTGCAGTTAGTTTGCTACGCAAGACTTGATTTAGTATTGGATGTTCAGGAGGGTGGCCTTAAATAAACAGAGTGTCTCAGACAGAGGGGGAATACACGCCAGTCTGAGAAAATGTATGTGTTTTTTGAACACTGAAGCATGTAAACCCAAAATCAAATGTGAATTGAATGAATCTGAAAATGAAGCATATGCCTCCTTTAATTGTTGCAGCTCTACCTTGGTTTAACCTGTGATTGTGTAGTTTTCTGTCCATTATACAAGTCCAAATATTGTTGATTGGGTGTAATAGATAGATAGATAGATAGATAGATAGATAGATAGATAGATAGATAGATAGATAGATAGATAGATAGATAGATAGATAGATAGATAGATAGATAGATAGATAGATAGATAGATAGAGAGATAGAGAAATAGATAGATAGATAGATAGATAGATAGATAGATAGATAGATAGATAGATAGAATTACTTTAATGATCCCAGACAGGGAAATTATTATGTTACAGCAGTAGTGGGTCCGCAAATAAAACATAACATTATGTACATAACATAAATAGAAGGCAATATATACATAGTGTATATATACAATGCACAGTGTGCTATAAACAATAAACAATAACAATATATACACAACAAAACAAAATATGCAAAATATATTATAAACAATAATAATATATACAAACAGTAGAGAGACCATTTGTATTTGCTGCTCCTTAGTTCAACTAGTGTGAATTTGGGAATATTTACAAGACAAACGGGACCCTTTAAGTCAAGAGTCAGCCAAATTTTATATTTTTAAATAAGCTGCACCATGGAGGCAAGAAGAAGAAAAAAAGATACCAAGTGTAAGAAAATAGAAGCAACTGCATGAAAAAATTGTCAGCAGGCTTTTTCTCTTTCTGTCTCTGTGAAAGGAATGTGTGTCTTAATCAAAAGGTCAACGACACTGGTTAAGTCCTGAAGCCCCTTCTGTGTGCACATGCCTGTGTGTGTGTGTGTGTGTGTGTGTGTGTGTGTGTGTGTGTGTGTGTGTGTGTGTGTGTGCGTGTGGTTATCAGTTTTTTTCTCTGTGGCTGTGGGCCCACACTGGGTTAATTTTATTGACCGGATGTCTTCACAACTTGACAAAAGCCCTCTTGACAGCAAGAGTTGCTGTGTGTGTGTGTGTGTGTGTGTGTGTGTGTGTGTGTGTGGCTGAGATTTTCTGTGCATGTCAGATTAATAGAAAAAACTACAGCGTCTTCATTTTTTTCAGTTGGTCGACATATTGTTGATGAATTCAAAAACACCCACCTGTATGTGATATGTTTGTGTTGCCACTTCTGTCCTGTGAGGGCGTACCGCCGTTTCCTGACGCTGAATCTGGCTGCACCGCCCATCTGGTCAGGTACACCGCATCTGGGCCTCTTCATCCACCTATGGCGAAGGATAGAGGAGACAACCAATCAATACCGAGAGTGCACTGATCATTTTGCTTGTACAACCACAACATGTAGTAATCTGCATTTGTATGTAAAAGAAACTCTAACACTGACAAAGTGTTGGCAGGAAGTGGATGAGGTACTACAAAAAATTACCACATAAAACACATGCACACATTTGATCACAGCCACCGTCTAAGAGTACTTATTCATTCACGTATTGCACACAAGAGACGCCTCACCTTATCGTGTTATCGCTACATCAACAGAGAGAAGCAGAGGAAGAGAGAGAGAAAAAAACACAGGCATACTGTTAGCTTATCACATTTCACTCTGTTTCAGCCCGGTGGTTGGACAGCTGTTAGTCTGCATTCACACCGCTGGCCACCACATTGCCATGTTACAGTTCAGCGGCCAATTTGAGCTCATTGCTATTTGTAGCATGGATGGTATTTGGTGGGGACAAATGTCAGTGAACACTGAATTTAGTGAGTTGCAGGTAAAAGGATGTCTGGTTAAGGTCCTGGGGTTGAAATCCGAGCTACATAACAACATGTAGCGGAAACTACAAACATGTGATATCAGAAATTTTGTTTGTTATTTTCTCCCCTTACATCCACGTGTATGTATCCCTTCTCGTCAAACCACCCCTGCCCGTGGCTGTGGTGGTCGGCTTTGACTGATCGCACGTTGCCCCCATTCTTCCGTCTCTTCCGCTGAGTAGTAATACTTTGACATTTTGCAGCCTTTGATCTGATGGTAGAGGTGTGCTCTCTGTAAAAGGCCCCTTTGATCAAATTAAAATGCCCCACTTAATCCGTGTCAGGGTAACTTTGTGTCTGGCAGAATGACTCCGCTCGCCTTCAGAATGCAAATCAAGGGATGAATGACGACTCATCGACCATTTGTTCCCCATTTTGAAGATGTCACTTTGTGCGTCGAAACAATCAAAAACATAACTGACTAAGAAAAACATTCTTTTTACCAAGCAAAAAAAAAAACAATCTCTTTATAAAAATATATAAGGAGCATGATGTTTTTGGTAATATAACAATTCTGAGGTAGAAATTTAAATTGTCACATGTCATTTGATTGAAAAATCACACGTTATTTGTTTACTTATCCATACATATTACTGCCATGTAAGCTAATACAAGAAATAAATATCTACGCTACTAAATTAAACACTGCCCTTTCTTTATACCGACATTTACCTCCTAGAATAGGCTAGATGTGCAACTGGCCATGACTTCCCTTCTGTTCAAATTTTTATAAAGAAGAAACACATCATGAATAAAGCACACAACTCCAACCTCCCATTTTGTGGCATCCTTAAAAGATTCTTTTATAAGAGTATGACTCACTCTATAGTGGTGCCGTCCAGAGTCCCTGTGACATTGAGGCCGTAGCGGCGCTGCATGGCAGCGATAGCTGACTGCATGACTCGAGCAGAACGCAGCACTGACATTCTGGGGTCTGCAGATGGGAGGTAACCATACCTCTGGAGCCATGCCTATGGACAAAAACAGGGACGGAGAGAGAGGTGAGACATCACAGTAAAGGGTAGGAGTGTGAATGACCAAGTTCATCATGATTCGATATCATATCGATTCTTTGGTCGATGATACAGTATTTGCTGACATAGTCCGCCATGAGATGTTTTCAATTCTGCTGCTTTCTTTTGTGTTGTTCTGATGGGTTGAATAGTCCTATTTTCATGGCTAGTTCATGTTTGCTTGTTATTTTTGGTTAGGATATAGGGTTAGTCCCAGTCCGATGGCCCCTGGTTGGTTGGTCTGAAAGGCTACCCTTCTTTTTCTTTATTTTGACTGACCCATTAGTTTGTTGTTTTGATTATTATGAGGTTATGTGGGGGGGTTTCTGCTGCTTGTTAAAAAAATTATTTCAATTGCAACTTGGTTCTGTTGTTTCTGTTACACCTCTTTTGGATAATTTCTTTCGGGGGTTCTAACAGATCCCATTAAATTCATGGGCCTAACACATAAAACATGGCTTAAGAACAAGAATCATTTTTACAAAAGTCTCAAATTCTGCAAAATTGTCAGGAAACAAATGGTGTATAGGTTTATCTGACGATGACATTTCACTTCACATTGATAATACTGGATCATTAGGCCTTAACGCAATAAATCGATGGATTGTTACACCCCAAGTTACAAGTTGAGAGGCCGACAGATAAGTTTGTCTCCCTCCAAGAAAAATCTCCCTCCCCATCACTTTCAAACTGTGAAATAATGACAGCCAGATTAAAAAGGACTAGAAATATTCAACAAAGAAGTAATTTGTGTCATCGTGTCTCAAGTCAAATCATCAAAACAATGACTCGAATTCACAAGACACAAGTCACAAGGGCTCAAGTCCCCATCTCTGAAAGCTGATGGCTACAGCTCACGTCCAACAGTACCAGTATTGATTAATTTGCCAGCTAGTTTAAAGTTGATCACTTAGCACATAAAACGTTGAAAAAAAATAGTGAGAAATGCTCACCACAATTTCCATGAGCCGCAAGCTACAACTTCAAATTGCTTCTCTTTTTTTTTCCAACAAACAAACCCAAAGACTCTTCTTCTACTGTCATAAAAGACAAAGAAAAGCACCAATTTATATGTGAGCTAAGGATACAATAGTAAGAAAAAGATAGTAAGCAAATAACAGATCCAAAAGCTCGTTATTCAGAATATCTTAGCAAGGAAAAGGGCATGAGTAGAAAGAGAGATACAAGTTTAAAGAGCAGAATGTCATCTGTTATCAAGTCATTTGGCTCGTCAGGAAAGGGCTTTGGTGTAATAGAGCTTTCAGTGCCCCTTTAAAATCCTGCCACAGGGAATCGCAGCTCAGATCTTTTGACTTGTCAACTGGGCTTTCCCACTGTAGAGGCTTTAGGGATTTGGAGAGTCCCAGCCTCTCGGTCTTCATCATAACAATGCTATACAGATTCTCGTCTTGCTGCATTTAGCAACACAAAGCCGCGCAATAAAAAAGAAAATTAAACCAATAAAATATTAATAATATTGTTTGAAGTGGAGGGAGACACCACAACACAAAGACATTGGACTGGAAAGACCCAGTGAACTCGGTGCTCTCAGGCTGCATATTTGCCTCAGACCTCTTCTTTTTCATTCAGCAGCGCTGTGCTGTGAAACGTGAGCGCTATTCTCGTACACAATGTTGTCGGGCTGCTTTAGTCATCATGGAGGCCTGCTGCTCGGGATAGCATACATACTGAGAATTTAATTCACTAAACGGGAAAGGGAAGCATGGTGTGAGAGGCAGCGAGGAGAATGCAATAAAAGGCAAAGCATGATTCAACAACGGAACAAATGTGAGTCTACAGCTTCTGTAACACAGAGCGAGTCTCGTGTCGGGCTCCAAGCAGCGACAATGAGTTCCACAGAAACTTGGGGCCGTTTGTAGATATTTAAAAAGCGCTACCGACTGGGACACAAAGAGGCCCGTTACAACACTGAGTGATGGCAATATTCGTGATTTGAGGTTGTGGTGGAGCAAAAGCTAAACTGAGCTTGGGGACGGGGAGCAGCATTTCATCTCTAGCAGAGTCATGCAATCATGCTGAGTTTGATGTTACAAGGCATTACACCACATAGGGAATCCGACAAATTGTTATAATATTACAACCAGTAACTAGACTAGACAATGGACGGTGAAAATTGCGATGGAAATCAGGCCGTATTTCAAGGTTAAACAACATACTTGATAACCCATTAGCTTCCGTTAGACAACAGCTCACATACGCATTCAACCACTAGCTAGCTCATGTTAGCTAGAAAGGTAATAAGCCAATAGGGAGGCAATGTGACGTCGCTTCAAGTGTGCCCCATGGGACCGTATTTCAGGATAAACTTTGTACAGCAGTCAATGGCACGAGGCAAATAATGTTTGATTCCACTGAAATGTTGTCGTAAATTTTTCATTTTTCATTTTTCAAGTGAAGAAATCTGCAGTTTGACGTAAATAGATAATACAATACTGTTGTGAACTACATCGTTTGCTCAATATACATCACTGCCATCCTCAGCGCTGTCACCTCAGCACAGAAAAGGTATCTGGCCATACAGAATAGACAACTGTAATTATACAAAAGGACAGTAATATGCTAATATTTATTAGCCGCGACCCCTCAATTCATCATCAGTACTCCATTTTCCAAAATAGATGTAGGACTCAAAAGACTCAAACATTGTTTCGTTTTTTTTAACTTTTTCAAAAGTCTTCCAAGCTTCCATTAAAAGAGATTAACAGAGAGGAACATACAGTATCTAAGGCTGACTTGCTCCTTGTAGTTTATCTGTTCTCTGATTGACACACTGACAAATCCCAGATCATCCCCTGAGGACTACAGTTGGGTGCATGCACGTATTCGCACTCTGCCACGATGACTTATCCAGCCCGGCTCTCATCAGGGCTGCAGACGTCAAAATGTTACGAATGTGTCATGATTCACATTTCTTCCCACCTTCCTGCACACCAGGGCTTCCTCCTCATACTTCACTCTTTCTTCCACCTGTTGACTTTCTCATTTGCTTACACTTTCCATCTTCCTCTGCTGGGTGCACTGCATCTCGTTTCTATGTACGCCCTTTCACGCTCACTGAGTGTGCGATAACGTTGTGATGTGTGTCAGGTTTTTTACACTGTGGATAGACGTCAGGGCGACAGGTGCGGGTGTGATATTTCCGGACGCTATAATGACTTCTCCCCAATCTGAGGCACACGTGCATGCTCATGACGACGACACAGAAATGTCATGAAACACTTGAAAATAAGCCTGACTCACTGACAGAGAGCTCAGCCATGATAAAATCATGACAGAAATACCACACATGGTGGACACACACACATACAAACACAAACAAGCACATTTCCTTCCAAAACACACTCAAATCCAAGTACCAAAGTAAGGTTTGGAAAGCATAAAAACTATGATTTAGGTTTGAAAAGCACAAATGACCTCTTTTAAACCCTGCCAAGTTTAGTTAAAGCTGCTTTGTTTTTTCTCTCAGTTTCAGATCTTTCCCCTGATAAAATAGGGTCATAAATACCCGCATGCAAAGTCGGCAAGGCAACGTTCGAATCTCTGAAGAACGAGGGTGTTAAATCTCAGGGAGGCGAGCGCACAAACATAATTTAAATCTCTGGAACAACTCTTATCTTTAACTTCACAAATCAGACTTTTAGAACTTGCGCTTAAAGTTACAAGTCTTCAGTTTTACGAGTGTAAATTAGATTGTAGGTCAAGCAACATTTACATTATATTATGTTGTATATTATAATATTAAATTCACATTTGATTTCAGCATGCTTGAAAATCATCCTCATATTGCCATCATTAAGCCTAATTCATTCCAATCCCATTAAGCAGCAGGTGTCACACATGCTGGAAGATCTTTACTTGCTCCCCCCATGCTTTCTTTTCCCACATCTCCTCTCCATCACTCCCTACCGTCGTCGCTTTTTCCTCCTAATGTCTACTTTCCCTTTTCATGTCCTATAATCAGCTCCCTCACATCTCCTCTCTGACATCGGAGGTCTCTCATTGTGACCACGTTTGGCTCTGTCCTAAAACCACTGACCCCGTGAAATCCACTGCTGCTTTTGGAGCGAAGGAGCTTCAACGAAAACAAACTTCAGAAAAAGTTTAGGGTTTAGACGTGGCACTGCGTATCAAGCATCAGACTGCCACGAGGCCGTCGCGCCTCCTGCAGCGTCGGAATGCTATACGAGCTGATTGTTTAGACATTTTAATTCGACACGAGCTTCAGAACATGGGTTTTTAAAAAAAAAAAAAGTTGGCCCGCTTTTTTCTTAGATGAATACGTCTATGTGATTGAGGACAAACACAAAATATACATTTGTGTCTAGTACAGATCTGAGATGTTCTCTGCTAAGAACACAAGAACAGTGCGTACGAAATGCATTTGCAGTATGAGCAACACCACTATTATGTAAATGAGAAGCCATGGAGAGAACATGACAGTGTGTATTTCAAGAGGTGCTGGCAGTAAGTATTCAGCGAGGCGCTGTGATGTGTTTGGGCTTCCAGACAATGCGGTCATTATCAGATCCAGAGATGCATTAGAAAGAGGAGCAGAAGAGAAAGAGAAAGCCGAAGCTGTTGTGTGATATGTCTGTCACTCAGATACTGACAGGATATTGGAAGGTGTGTGTGATTGTAGGAGCTTGTGGGGGGGCGGGGGGGGGGGGATTTGCTCAGCGTCCCATAAGAGAAGCAGATTGGCAGGACATGAAGGGTGGAGCTGTCACACCGGTTCACACAGCACAATAAATGAGTAGAGCAGAAAAGAGCAGCCGGTGATTTCAGTCAAACTTTGTACACTGACGGCGACAACAAGTCTCTGTGCCTCTTCTTTAGCGACATTTTGCAAATAAAAGGATTAGTTCAGCCAAAAATAAAAAAAACACAGTCATAGCATACTCGTCCCATGCCAGTGGAAAGTCTGGAAAAATTCATAATCTACAAAACATCTCTGGAGATTCTCAGACAGACAGTAAACAGTAAAACGACTCTTTACAGCTCGTCCTGGCATCGAACACCCGCCATTTTCAGCAACTTTTCTTCAGACTATTTTGCTGCTTTATACTTCCTCTTCCTCTCTAATCTGATACATTGTGTTACTGTGCAGATTCAGATTATTCGGTGTTTATAGGTTAATAGCTTTGACCAATCATATATAGTGGTGGGTGAGACATTTTGTGAGAGAATGCTGCATCAGCCAAAGAATGAAAAGTGTGAAAAGAGGTTTTTCCACACCATTTTTAAGCGGAAACCTTCAATGTTGCTGCCAAGCTAAGCTTTTTGAGGAAACCCCAATACTGCATGAACTGTAAAAGATTGGATCCTAGTCTTTGACAGAGTTTACAGATCATGATTCACGTCATCTTATTAGTTCTGTCTTCCATGACTTCTTTTGGGAAGAGGTTAAACTTGAAGGGAATTCAGCGAGAAAGGAAACGGTCAGTGATGTTAGACACGCTATTGGACAGCCGAGAAAATAAAAGAATAGCTAAACAACAATACAGATGTTTACTGATGCCTACAGTACAATGGACTGAAGCAGTGTCTCCCACTCTTTTACTACTTCCAGGAGAGTGACCCATCTTCTGCTTGTAATCCTAGAGAGGGAAGGGTAGATCTTAAGGATGTGTTTTGCTGAATCAGCAACGAGCTCCACTCCTTTTACTCTAGCTTTCGCTCTCCTATCAGTCCTTATCTCTCTCTTCATCCTCCCTCTTCTCTTTCTCATCGATTCACTCTTTCTCTCCGTGATCTATGGGTCCTGTGTTCAGCCAATGTAAGGAGTCTAGAGACCAGGAGGCTCCAGCTCGACAGCCTCCTTATTCAATAAGACAGAAATTCCTCCTCGTCTTCTCTGCAGATAACGAGGGGGCTTGTAAGAATAGACGGTGCTGTTCAATAGAGCTGCAATTTGGACTCCCTGTTGATGTAATAATAATGATGCAGAATGGTAACCATACTTCATCCACTGCTGCATGACAAGTGGTTCACTGGGCTGCCGCAGTAACATTACTGCAAATAGAGCCAGAGGTAAAGCATCAGAGGGACGATCATCAGGCACCATCATTATTTTGACCAGAGCATCAGACCATAACAGGGGGAGAAAAGCTTCATGAATTGTTGATGAGGAGATATCAATATGAATGTTCACATCTCGGGCTCACTCCTCTGGATCAAAGCAGGAAATTATACATTGGTGATTTACACTCCTGCCCATTTAGAGTTGACACACTGTCTTACACAAAACAAAACTTGATTGAATGCCTCGCGATCGTATGCCTTTATGCACCAGTTAGGTTGTAGTTTACATCCATGTCTGCCCAGACTCATTTATTATAGACTACATTTTTGAAGACTTTAAAGGAATTACATGAAAGGCAAATGTAGTTTTGGTGAACGGGGTTGAAGTTTGTGTCAAATTTGAAAAAATTCCCTGAGGGCGTGAAATGGTGAAAACCGAATTGACATTCGAACACAGTTTTTTTTGTAAGGATTAATAAACTATGACGTGCTAATGAATCAGAGTTGGTATACATTATCTAACCTTTGGTCGAAGCCAGGCCGGGGGTCTCACTCGCTAAACGGCTGTAAGAAATTACATGGGTATTTCCCAAAATGTTAAACTATTCCTTTAAAATGCAACTGGACACATTCAGTTTCAGAGAACACAAAAGGATTGTTAATAACAAAGGATACAGATCAGACGACATGTCATATAGTGCAACATGTTATGGGGGAATACATTTAGGCATCAGATAAAAATGTTTTAACGAACAAGTAATATATTTGTTTTGTCTGTTCGATACATTCATGTAGAGCTGGGACAACGCATCGACGTAGTTGACGTAATCGACGACATCAATTTGTTGACATGAATAATTTTTCCGCGACGCGTCATCCCAAACAGGAAGTGGTAGTACCTGCGGAGGCTGAGAATAGCCCCTCTCACACAGACGCTGCATTCACGCCGCAGCGGCGGTTCTTCAATTCACAGAGTGAAGCATCGCTGGAATAAAGAAGAACCGCCATGTAATTCACACAGAAAGCTGCGCTGCCGCTCCTAAAGAGACGTGACGGTGATTTCTATCAACACATCCACTTGAGTGAGTTTAAGGTTTTTGCCGGTGACATACGCTGTTTTTCAGGCAGAAATGTGACGAAGAGTTGGTAGGACAGGCGGGAGGACAGACGCTGCTCCGCCTACAACTGCGGTATTTTTTTCCTCATATAAATTACCAACGACAGTTACAGTTACTACATTACTTTTGTTTGGTCATGTAACATTAAATTAACTAATCAAAAAAATAATCGCTAAATTAATCGTTTGAAAACTAATCGTTTGGGACAGCTCTACATTCATGCATTTACGAAAACTTTCACCTGCATCGTCATGCAGAGGAATCAAACCAGCCAATTATGTGTAATCGGATAATGTTTGCAGTACGAAAAACAGTGTGTGTTGGGGAAAGAGTGGAGTGCAATAATGAGGTTCAACTTCTCTGGAAATCAAGTTTTCAGATTGATTTGGAGTGCAATGATATGGAGTCCAGCAGCCTGCCCCGATGAAGGCTAAAGTTTCCCAAATTCATCAGTGCCTTTTTTTGGGTCGTCCACACTTGATTTCACTTCACTTTGAAGTAGATATCGCTCATGCGCCTGATGCAGGAAGAACTCGGCCTCACCTCCCTTCTCTACACAAGGCTTCACACAGAGTGCATTTCATCCTCACTTTTGTCACACTATGAAAAAAAAAGCTTGTGGTTTAAAATCATGGCCTTCATATCTCCCCTAAAAGGACATTTCAGTGTATTTATGTAGCCAAAGCTACATAGAACCTGTCAGCTAAGAAGCAAAGCAATGTCATCTCAGGTTAAATGAGACTCTGCTACCAATATTGCACATCAGGGGAGCAACATGCGAGTTATCCGGTGGAAGAGTAGGCTTCGTCCTGAAGTGACTCGCAGTCCTTGTCCTCATCCAGATGCCTCGCACATGCGCTGAACTGGGGTGAACCCGCAGCCTTCATGTCCCCAGAACACCTCCCAACCAGCCGGTCTGGCCCATTACCTGACGAGCAGAAGGCGGGCTAATTAGTCGATGGGTGCCATCAAAAGGCCAACCGGCAAGGCGATGGAATCACTCCATTATGGATGAGAAGTGCCTCAGGAAGCACGATCGGCATGGCAACGTGCAGTGGCTGCTGATGTTGACGTTTGTGACCGATCAGCTGATAGGAGCTCGGTCCCCTTGGGTTACAGACAGCATGTGGCTGCAGATCACATGTGCATAAATTCTATATGGCAAGTTGTGGACGTGGAAGTTTGGTTCTAGACAGATGGTGAGGGCGGACTTTTGACATCAAGTGACTTCAAAAACGAATGAAAAGATTGTGACAAGAACAAAAAATCAAGAGAAGAATGTTGGCTTATATTTGTTAATGTCACACTAGTTAGTCTTCGTTGGATAGTGCTGCCATAAATTGAGTATGAGAGAAACAAAAACTGAGACTTTGTCTTGGTTTCAAGTCTGGTTTCATTCTGGTTTCAAGACCACTTTTTGAAGGTCTCGTCTCTGAATCCACTGCATTCTTACTCTGCCTCGTCTCTGTCTCGGACAAATGAAGACTCTGGATTTCCTTTCAAGACCTATAGTTTGCATGTTCCACATTTTAGCGTGCCATGTACTGTGGGACAAGCATTGGTCTCGGTCTTGACTTGGTCTTGCCCTGCTTTGATCTTGGTCTTGTCTTGCTCTTAGTTTAGGTGGCCTTGACTACAACACTGCTGGCTCCTCTGCATGTCCTTGCATGCATCAATTTCTGTGACAGTGCCTGGAATTACAAGTTATTTCCCAAGTGTTTGCAACATTATCCATCACTCACCCTTGGGTCCTGTTACACACACTGCAATATCAGAGGTAATTAGTCTCAGACTGGTCTATAAAGTCTCTATGCCTGTGATCAGGGCAGGTTTGTCACACACCATCATTGAGAGCAGAGTGTGTGTTTACAAGCCTGAGCTACTCCGAGAATGTTCATGGGCTAAATGGAAAAGAGGAGACAACTGTTCCTTGTATATTTAACAGTATTACTCATGTTGAGTACACATACTGTCCCTGCATGTTCTTAAGAATGTGTACATAAAAACGTACTGTACCTACATGTCTACACGGAATCTGACTTATAGATTGGCAGTTCAGGCAGAGAACGACACACTGCATATCGACATAACTGGATTCACAATGAATGCACACTATTTAGGATTGAATCTCCACATTCTTTCATAATTCAGAAGATCTATTTGTACAAACTGAGAATGGAAACAAACTCTAGTATAATGTCTCATTTTAAATAAGCAGGGTTGGCGGTCACTCTGAGCCATATGCTACTCGCTAGAATTTCACAAACATCAAGTGACACAGGTGTGCTACTTGGCAGGACAGAGATGCTGCCTTAAAACTGCTTGAGGGATGCAAAATGCCAACAAATTTCTCTGCTATGGGCACCTCCTTGTCAGTACCTGCCTATGAGCTTTCCAGGTTCTCATTCTACCCATCTAATCAGGGAAGGATTTACGCCCAGGGGTGCTGGGTGAATACAATTAGCTCCCTGCAAGGATAGACACTCAGCAGGAGAAGACCTTGAAGTTTTATACCACAAATATCAGGTCTACCAATTAGAACCTAGATAAGAAAACAGTTAAAGAAGAAAGATGTTTTAATCTTTCCTGCCCTGACATTTAATTAAAATAATTATGTATTCAATGAATTATCTAAATATGTATTAGATAAGTTATTTCAATTTCAAGGAGTTACAGTGGTGAAAAAAAGCCAATGCACAATAAACATGGCTGTCACAAATGTAACTTTTCCAACATTTGTGCTTGAAGACTTCTGAAAATTAGTGGTACAATGGATTACAAAGGTCACGGTTCAGATCCAGTCATGGTTTTAAGGCAGAGATACAGCAATTTTTCAGATAGATAAACAATAAGCAAAAGTGGGTCAAATATAACTAAGAACAGATCACGATTCAACTTAATTCTGTTTCACCACTACTCAGCAAAGCAGAGTGCGTATGCCATGCAACTGGACACTGGTATCACTGACTGTATGACAAAGCCTGTGGGTGATGGCAGCTGGAGGGGTTTAAAAAACGTGTCTTCATCTCTCCAGTAACAGAGCTGGGACGGAGCACTCGGGAGTGACGGGAGCTTTCGGCCCAGGTGACTCGTGGGAACATGATACCGGCCTCATGGGAAAGCCTGCCGCCTCTGACCACCCTGAATTATTCATCGGTTACACGCCGAACCACTGGCGAGTATGCCAGGGTCGCCAAGGCAACCGCAGCATTCCTGCCCACATCAGTAACCATGCACCCACACACATACACACATAATTTAACTGCTCTACTTGAATTTAAATTTCAAAAATGATGATGCCCCAACTATTATCTGCACCTCTTGACCCAAGAGCGATGAGATCACTGCAGAGGTTGTACAGGGTATTACTGCATATTTAGCCGCCAGTGCCTACACAGACACGAAAATACTCAATGCACACCATGTTCACCATCTCGGTGGCCCCATTAGGACAAAATGTCACAAAAATGTCATCCAAAAATGTCACAGTCTGATCATACATACTGATCAGAACAGTGCCTATTCTGGTGGCTAATCTTTTGGGGGTTTTCCAAAGCATTTTAAAGACTTCAGATTTTGGAAAATGACGAAAAGACAATTGTCTGGAGTATGATATCTGACATCAGCTGACGCAGAAAAATCTCAATCAAGACCGAACCTCCATACGGCTGATTGATATTCTACTTATGTTCATTTCATGGTGAGGCGTAATCATATATTCAAATATGCTGCTATAAGATTCTATTAGTGTGCGCAGAAACAGATTGCAACAGTTGACATGACTCACTAAACTGTGTGGTGTAAAAATACACACACACACACACACACACACACACACACACACACACACACACACACACACACACACACACACACACACACACACACACACACACACACACACACACACACACACACGTCCCTGAGCGCTTCTGTCAACAGCTTAATTGACAGCCTTACATGTGATGCCCCATTGGCATCATCTAATGTTGCACTTGTCAGTCACATTAAAGATTTAGCAGCTCAGTAAGCTGTGACCAAAGATACATTTCAGTGAGAGAAAGACTGCGTGTTGACATACAGGGAGGAAGACTTGGAAAGATTTGTGTCTGTGTGTGTCAGTGTGTGTGTGATTATGAATCATTTAGGTCAGTGCAGGTGTTGTGTATTTCTCTAGGATTGGGTGAACAGACTGACACAGACACCCCAGTGGCTCCGAAATCTGCTCTCTTATCAACGCCAAATGACGTCAAGAATACTGTGTTTGTGTGTGTGTGAGTGTGTGTGTGTGCATGCAGGCATTTGTGCTCTTGCAATTCATATGATTGCTCAGTGAGAAATGAGGGCAAACACTCATGAATAGGCCTGCATGCAGTCAGACACAGAAGGTAAGCTCATACATACAAAGTGTACTGTATGTAGGCGGAAAACGCAGCCGCATGGAATGATCAGCAACCATGAAACATCTACTTTGTTGAAAATAAAAGTTCTAGTTTATAAATGTGTTCAAATTGTGTCTATTCCAAATAACTGTGTAGCTTAGTAGTTAATATAAGTACTGATAACCACCATGGCACAGGAAAGTGAAGGAAATTTAAGCCTCACTAACAGAAATTTCAAGTCAAAACATACCAAAGTACCATGGACATTGGTGTGACTGCCAAGTGATTTCTGGGAAACGCAGCGAAAAAAACACCATGCCAGTGAACGCTTATCACCAAAAATAGCAAATAAGATCTTTCAGACTGTTTTGAATTGCATTCAGTTATATTTAAGCCTCAGTTCAGTCCAGCAGAGTAAATGTTACAGTCTTTGTCTTAGTCATCAGCAGGACTGTGGCTACCTACTGAGAGCAGCCACTGTCCCATGTAAATGTGACTAGCAACAAACACTGAGAAGACAGAACCAAAGAAGCCACGACTGCCTACACTCAAACACATTCACATCAGTTGCTTCCCATTACTCAGACGCCAGTCAAAGGCCGAGCATGCAAACTGGCAGGAATGAATCTCTACCATTCTCCACATAGTGACAACAGAACTAAGTAGTTTGCATTGGATAGGCATGAGCTCAGCATTAGCATAGTGCTGAAAACAGCTACAGTGGTATGTGACTCATAGTTTTGCAGCAGCGCTTGGTGATACAGTACATTATGATATGGGAGGTAACAGTCTATAAAACAATAAACTGATTCAATGAACTGGTGTCTGTACCTGCTGTACATTACACTGCATACTTGTGATTTACTTGGTTTTTAACAATGTTTGGAGTAATTGGAAATGTAAAATGTTTTGTGATTAAAATGATTATTTGTTAAAACATTAAAATAATTAACTTAATTCATCAACAGAATGGGAAGAAATAGAAATTTTGACAGCTAACCTGACCTGTCCGGTCCACAGTTGGTGCTCTGAGCTCCCAGCCTGGACCGCTAGATATACAGCTATCCGAGCTAACTAATCAACAGCAGCTACAGTTAGCGGTGACTCTAGCGATATGCTGCCTCATTTTTTTGTTGAAATATGAATAGCAAATCTCACTCACTATAATGTCTGTCCATTGAATCTAAAGCTTGAACCAAGAGATTACGAGCATAGTTTAGCATAAAGACCAGAAATGGGGGAAAACACCCAGCCTGGCTCTGTCAAATGGTAATCATGTGCCTACCAGTACCTTTAAAGCTGAATAATTAATTGATCTTAATAATAAAACAATTGAAAAGTCAGTCAGCAAGTCAATCATTTTGAGGGCAATACCATTATTGCAAGCAATAAGAGCAAAAAAAGCACTTTATGAACTGTTACACCCAAAGACACATTTCTATTCCTACCTAATTGATTTTGGCATCTCTCATACCTTGTAATCAAAAGTCTATATCTGTATTTGTTTCATAGTTGTGGCTTAAACTCAATGGACTGACTAATGTTTGAGTTTCCACTTCTGGATCATGACCAAAATCTAATCAATTGTTTCTTGACACAAGGTCTGTGCACCACATTTCATGGAAATCGGATCATTGATTTTTCAGATACCTCACTGACTGACTGACAGAACCAACAGTGGGAACAGATCAACTCCTTTGTGAAGTTAATAATTACAGTAGACTGTCAGCGGAGTCTTTCTGAAGCAGCTTTCATTAAATTCATCTGAGACAGGATGTGCAAACAGATGGGAGTACACTGGAGCAACTTTGCGCTCTCTTTGTTGTACAGTGGATTACCTTTGACTACGCAACTTTGCTTAGTCTCTGGTGAGCACAGTGGCATGATTCAAACACTTAATGTGACTCAGAGCGGAGCGCTGCACCTGATGCCTCTCTGTGAAACGCCAAGTGTAACCAAGGCAGTGCGATGCTCATGAGGCTTTGGCGCTTCCTCATTGTTGTTGTTGTTGTTGTTGTTGTGTTCCTAGAGAAAGCTACTGTGGTGAGAAAAATCAGCCATGAGTCAAAATATCACAAATCCCAGCAGAAGGAGAAGAAAGTAGGCTACAGAGCACGGAAACAGCTGCGAGTGATACAATGAGGATTTTATGTAACCAGGCAATTTTTGGACACAAATGGAAACAAAAGCTTTTAAGATCAATATATTCCTATTTCACTGCAATGTTAGTAAATTCTTAAAATGTACATATCGGTCGCTCTGTGCCTGCATTCAAAGCTCAAACCATAGATTTCGGGGTAGCGTCACTCCAATGCAAACCCAGCACAGGGTGAAGAGCATCAGTAGTGCACTTGGCCTTTAAATATGATGTTGTATCTTGAAGTGAAAGCCTTGAAGCACCAGTTCAAAACAACCACTTTAGACAAAATGGGACGATGGACACAGTTCAGGCTGGCAGTGAGCAGAGAAAATTCTTATGCAATATTAAAAAGGTTCAGTGTGTGGGACTGAAGGTCAGAAATGGAATATAAT
Source organism: Sparus aurata (assembly GCF_900880675.1). Taxonomy (NCBI): domain Eukaryota; kingdom Metazoa; phylum Chordata; class Actinopteri; order Spariformes; family Sparidae; genus Sparus; species Sparus aurata. The sequence goes on from NC_044205.1 coordinate 11,902,722, forward strand.
AGTCATAATCATGCTTTCATTAGGGCATAATCAACTGAAACAGAGAACTGTTGTTTTCTTAATCTTCTTCGTCACCTTAGACTGAGCCTTTAATATCGACAGAGGGACTGGGTCCTCTCATGCCGAGTCCACCATGTCGCGTCCCCATGTTTCTAAGGTAGCCCGGGACAGACAAATCACTTGTTCCAGAGAGGGTCTTTCTGTTTTTGCTTTTGGGGGGGATTTGTACGCAGCTATTATAGGGGAGGATGAGACTAGGGGTGCTCAACTGCTCTCTTAATCCTACACACTGCACCTTTTAGAGGTCGATGCCAGTGATGATAAGACCTCTTACAAACAATTGTTATTGGCTGCACTTGGCTCTGATAGTTGCCAATGGCTACGCAGCCTCCACCGACTGCAGAGGAGTATGTCACCATTTTGCATGGAGGATGCGCTGAGTCAATCATCATTTGAGGGCCACTTCTGCTGAAAACATCCAAATCCTCTTAATCTCCCTCTCCCTCTTAATCCAAGTTATACAAATTGACACAAACAGGTAACTGCCTTACGTTAACGTTAGATATACAGCAGGCATACATGTGCGACAATTAATTGATGTCACGTTTCTCAATGTAGACTAAGAGAGACTAACGTTACATCGGATATATTTTTTCATAAAGTAATTCTCCACTACATGAAATATACCCACCTACCCACCACATACCATCGGGAGAAAATGGATCGGACGACTTGACCAGCTGTCGCACTAAGTCGTTACTTTCCCATATAAAATCAATATGGATTGAAACAGAAAATAACACTCACAAGGAGATAAATGAAATTAAGTCATGGCTGTGCCATCGTTAATGACATTGTCTAATTTGCAGAGAAAATTACTTCTTCAGGGAAGACAATCGGATAAACAAAAGCTGAGGAGCTTTTCAGAAATATTTCAGCAGTACGCACCGGCTGGCTGATCTATAGTGTTAGACTGAAGAGAGGTGTTACAAGTTTGTATTAATTACTTGTTTTATCACCCGGCGACAGGCTGCACTCTCTGTAAAATGTCATCCAGAGCAAAGAAAATTGTAAGAAAGGAGAAAATTGGCAATACAGTAAACTCAGCCATGCAGTCAAATCCAGGAAGTCGGCGCTACAGCTGCCAACATAAAGGGTAACATTTTCTGAAAGACCACAAGTCTGACCGGCAATTACAGGGCAGGTTTGGGTGACCTCCTACCTCAGACCACACTTGTCATTTAGCGGGAACACTCATCTCTCTCTCTTCATTATTACCCTCTGTAACCTGTGGTACACACACACACACACACACACACACACACACACACACACAGTCATAACAAGTCCAGTATGTGGCTCCAGTGAAACCAGTTCATTGCAATCCACACAAACTGTTTATTCCGTCGCAGACACACATGAGACATCAGTCACCCTGCTGGCTGTGGACCGCTGCCTGGCTGCAACATAACACTGCCGGGCTGAACACTGTTTATACAGCACTTACAGTACGACACATTTCAGGACATCGCTTTGTCCTGCTTCAACTGCCTCCCAAGGTCAAATCAGGTTTGTTTTAAAGCCAACTGAATCTGTATCATTCTTCATTTCCACATTTACAGCAGACAGCTGGCAGTACAGTCTCACTCAGATACGTTTGGCAGCGTGATGCTCAAACCTGTAAAGGTTGCTCGAAAGGAGATTAAACGGAAGGTATTCCGACAATGGTTTTTGTAGTTCTTTAAGCAAAAACACATGTGCTGGTTGCATCCACTTAGGGATTCACTCCTACTCTTTGTCATTTATGACAGCAGATGAAGAGTCTTTAAGGGGTTGGACTGTTTTATGGGACCAAAGAAGTGATTGAAAACATCACCTTGGGCTCTGGGATATTGTGAAGGGTGCTTTTCATAATTTTTTGACATTTTAAGGACTAAAAGATTTCTCCATTAATCATGAAAATAATCAGATGAATCGATAACGAAAATAATCAAGTTTACTCAAAGTTGTCTCACCTCCAGGATATCCGAGACAATGATAATGGTTAAATCAGGGACCATCAATGGCTCTCATTATAGTGAAAACCCAGACATGTGGAGGCTTTGAAGCCCTCTTACACACGCCATCATGTCAGGGAGCTAAGAAAACAGTGATCACAGATGTGCAACTACTGAAATAACATTTATTAGCCAGATAATTGAGCGACTGAAGTGAGAACACGGCAGTTTCCACACATGACAGACGCATAGCGGGAGGCTGTCATCAACACACAGTGAGAACATCTTACTTTATGATGTCTCGACTCGTATGCATGCAGAGATGTATGGAATTCTTTTTTCGTGTGAAAAGTATGAAGCGTTTTCTCCATTTTAAACCCCAGGGCTGAGCACACATCTCATACATTTAAAAAGCCAGTGGGTTTGCAAGTTCATATCTTTGCTCGGGAGTCACTTGGCTGCCAAAGACTGACTTACAGCGGCGCTCAGATTTCCTTGACTACAGTGCATTCACATGTAAGTGCAACAAAGAAAAGCTTTGAGAGGATATTCGATGCGAGGGATTGTGTAGGATAATAACAAGTGAGGGCAGAGGATGTGGGAGAGGGGAATGTGAAATATGACTGCGATTACACGCCGGACGTTATCAACAATCGCTTGTATTTAGATTTTTAATTATGTTGAGGCTGGATCTCAATGAAAAGCTTGGGTAGGTTGACGTCTATTTGGCCCAGAGTTAAGAGACCCTAGTTGAGACAGCGCACAAAACAAACCTTTTTTTTTTTTTTTTTTTTTAAATCTCTCTAACTTTCTTCCTCTTTCCGTCATGTGAGCCTGCACATTCTAACTGAATAACCTGTAGCATCTGGACTGAATCTGCTCCCTGCCTCTCCAAAGGGAACAGCGCGGCATGCCAAGCTTGCAAATCATGTGGATATGTGGATGTAGGACTTAAATGACTGTCAGTAGACATGCCAGGATGTTCCTGTGTGGTGTTTGTGTGTGTGTGTGTGTGTGTGTGTGTGTGTGTGCGCATGTGCAGCCAAGTGTGAGAGACAGGCGAGGGGGCTGGCAGTGTCACACTTTATGATAGCCCAATCAACTGTGGCTCAAAAGCAGATCTTTGCTGTCGAAAATAATAAAAGGGCGCAAAGTGGACGGATGTGCCCTTCATAAAAAAACGCAAATTGGGGTCCGCTCGTGTTAGCTCTTGGCAGGAAGAAAAGTCAAAGGGAATAAACATCGATTCCCTTTAAAGGCTGATTGAGTGTTAAAGTTTATTGGCGCAACACTTGTAGCCCGAAGGCTTTTAACAATCCATTAAGTCGAGATATCAGATGGGAATAAAAGCTCCCTTTGAAAAGAAAACCCTTTTTTTTTCTCTCCTTAGTTAAAATCTCATCTCACTGCCCACATTGTTGCCTGTGAACCCATCAGATCTCTTTCTGGAGAGTTTAGCCTCAGAGCATGTGCTGCTTTTCATATAAAAAAAAAAAAAAGGCACAACGTGATACCATCTGAACGCTCTGTAGTGGAGGCTCTCATGTTCGGTCTTAAAAACTCCTTGAGACACAGAGACCTGTCCAAGTATTTGCCCCACTGACAGATGATTTTTCTGTTGACTTTGTATTGAATTACACGGGCATGTGGGCTTTTGCAAGGGGGGAGATAACAGCATTACAGTTGACTAAAATTAAACCGGTTCTCGCTGATGTCTACTAGGGACATTTCTTTTTTTTTTCCTTTTTCTTTGTAAATCAAATTATGGTGAAAATAAGCAAGTCCTTGTTTTTGTCAGCTTAAAGGTTGGTCGATTTTTAGAACACACACACACATACACACAAGCTACTGGTGGGAAGAGAAATGAGATTCCTCCAGAGAGAATTCAAAAAGTGGAGGAAAAAGAGGGATGGAGGTGCGACCCAGCTGGGCATCTCCCACCCCAACAAAGACCCTGTTGTTGGTTAAAACATCAACTCGGGGCTACAACATGGGCTGCAATGTGGTACATTATTCTCCTGAGGGAAGACAAGACAGGATATTAACAGTAAAAGGGGGGTGTCAACAGATATCGGTCCCGGCTCTTACCTCCACGCTGAACGGCTGCTCCTCTCCGTTCACGGCGCATAAAATCCACAGCAACAACTGCAAGCATAACGTCCCCATACAGCAGCTACTGAGACATCTCCTCCTGCGGAGCGCCGACAGAGCCATAGTGAACCCCGCCGTGGTCGCTTAGCGTCTCAGTTTTATTTACAGTCGGCACGAACAAACGGACAACGGGGATAAATCCTACACGTTTAGCAGCGACATAGCCGGTTGTCTCGGTGTGTGTCTCTCTAGCGGAGCCGAAAGCAGAGCAGAGGAGAGCAGAGCAGAGGAAAGAAGAGGAGAGGAGAGGGGGAGAAGGAGCGGATTCGTCGACCGCTCGCCCCGCCGCTCTCAGGAGGGAGGTTGTCCCCGGGGAAAGAGTCGCCGTTAGCGCCTGTCAGCAGCCTCCCGGTCCCGCAGTCCCCGGGTGAGTCCTCCGCTACACCGGCCGTTGTTCCAAGCGGACACGTCCGACTCGTTTTCTGCACCGCGCGGCATAGCTGCCCGTTTTCAACCGTTGTTTCCCACCGAGTGCGCATGTGCGCGCTGGCACGAGCGCGCCCCCCCACCCCCCCAATCCCGCGCTCCGGTGCAGATCCTGCTATAAACACAGTCCTCAGCACTCACAGCTACGGTTGAGATGTTTTTCATGAGCTTCAGGCTTGCAGTTTAATCCCCCCCAGTCAGTTCATTATAGTTTACTTGGTCTTGTAAATAAACAGCAACATTTTTTTTCTTCATCATGACATTGTGCGACCCTTCTTTTGTAAAGAGGACCAGCTCAACATACCAGAATTCAGAATTCACTTTACCAGAATTCAAAGAAAGCCTGCGACCATACAGGTAGAGATATCAGTTGAGTGGAGCTTATACTTTACTAGTAATACTATTATTATTCCCATTAAACGCCTTGCGTTACGTCACATTTTGAGGGTTTCAGGAAATTACTTTATATGGCTTATTTGGGGTATATTTATCAATTGAAAATTCGTATAATTGCTGAAGCATTGGTTTAATACAAGTTGAATTACCCTTTCATTGACATAAATGGCTCAATAAGTTGCATAAAAACACTGTAAATGAAACTAGCTACATGAGAATGAAGAGTAATGATGCCTTATGTTGTGCCTTGTGAGTTTCTGATGTTTTTGAATTGTTATTGTTCTTCTTTCTATCCTCCAACGCACAGCTGCATGTTGTGTCACTGCTTTCCTGCCGTGTGTGGGTTTTTTTTTTTTATTTACTGCTGTTTCATTTCAGAAGACAGTCAGCGCCACTAGAGGGCAATGAAAGGCCCAGAGCCTCTTTCAGCCCTCAGTGTGCTGTGAGTGAGTCTTCCATGGTACCCTGAAGTCTCATCCGTGTCTCAGCACCGTTCCCAGAAGATGACGATGATGCTGTCGGCGGTCACTGCTCTTACCGTAGAGTGAATGATGTGTTCAAGGCACCGAGGTCTTATCATCTTTACATGTATTGAGCATAATCTTTCAATTGTACGTCTCACACACTGATATTAAAACGTGTTATGTAAGTTATGTTGCCTGTGTAAAGAGCGATACATGATTCATTGACTCATGGCTCACTGATAATACACAAAAATCCTGAATCTAATACAAACGCCTTTCCTGTAATCTCAGATAATAGAGAAGGGGGAGATCTTTAGAGCCCCATCAATGATTTGTGTGTGAATGTGTGTGCGTGCCAGAAGGAGAGTTAGGTGAGTCGCACCATTAGCCCATTGATGAGGTTTCAATTTGCACACACATCGCCACTTTCCTCCGAGGAATTCTCACCGATCGCACTGAATGGAAAACTCCCATTTGAAGTTTGGAAAAGCATCCGCAGCACCACGGTCGGGACCGCAACTGTTTACCGCAGCGATCGCTTTGACCCCTGAGTCACCTGTGAGTCTCATTTTTCGCTGCGGGGACACGCTGTCACACTATAATGTCAAAAGCGCACATGATTATGCTCACAGTAAATCGTGGCAGGGCAAAAGATTCACTGGAGTAAGTGATAGACACAGTCTGATGCTCGGGGGTTGACGCGTGACACGGTTCATCGTGGGTTGAAAAGGTTATAGACTGTGTAGTGCACCGAGGTCTGCTGACTCACACGGCCATTAGTTGGCACTGTGCTGAACAAGGGGGATCGGAGACTTATGAACTGTTGATTTACCTTAAGCACAGTTGAGACCCTGTTTACAATTGTAGTGATTTATGAAAGACGCGGAGATGGTTGATTTACCTCTTAAGAGATGAGAATATAGGCGCTAAAATCCCCCTGGAACTCCGCTAAATCATGATGCTAGTTAGTGCGACAAATTGGTATTTTGAAAATCCAGACAGCTTGCTGGAAACCAGTAAAAATGTCTGTTTAGAAGTTTAATTACAGCTGCTGTAAGTTATATATTTCCTATGTCAAAGGGGCATTAGAAGAAATTCAAACTCAGAATTTTAATATTTACACTGTCAATGAGGTAATAGCACAATCTCAGAAATATTTTTTTTTTCCCATGACTAAATAAACAAGCCATTCTTAGAGGAAAATAAGGTCCCAGGACAGTGTTTGAAACAGGAAAGGTGGCAGGGTCCGCCACATGTAAACAAAGTATAGCAGTATGAAATTGTGTTGTGAACTCCATAGAGGCAGTCCTGTCTGCTATGTCTGGTGATTCCTGCTGCACGCTCACTTGCTGACGTAGAGAGGAGGGAGGGGACGGCTAACTGAAAAACGGGCTGGGCGTTAGCTAAAATGCTAACAGGAAGTAGCTAACACTTACAGCAGCTTTAATTGCTGCCCTCAAGAACTTCTATTCTATTCTTCTATTTCTAAAACAAGCCTTCTAAAGACATCTGACCCTAAATACAACACACAGAGTCTTATATAGAAACCACAGCTAGTAGCAGTAAAAGTGCCCACACACGTAACGTTAGCATGAAAAAAAGTTACGTTAGCGTACATGAAATTCACGCTGTTCGTCCCCCCGAGTCTCGGGGTTCAGAACCAGCCTGTGGTTTTTGCTGCATGCCATAAAGATTTAGCGTCTGTTGGACATGTTTCTGCTCAGTGGGGGTGTGAAACTATCCAACACCTAATTACACGATGGCTACTGTAGATTTAGAAAACATTTTAACCCAAAAAACTGCTGTTTGCTAGGGTTATGGCATCCTACATTCTCAGTCGTTCTTCTCTGTTTTCGTGCACACATCTCATGATAATGTCTGACAGAAAAGGTGTCTATGGAGCTACAGCGGTTACTGTCAAGACGGCAGCGATGAGTTTCTTTTGTGTATTATCGTACGCTGACCCACACGTTACATGAGTGTTAACATCCGTGTGCGACTTTAACATGGGTGCAGAGCAGACGATGTACACCGCATTCTGTTGAATATTTGTTGGAGAATAAATCGCCCGAGAGCAGCTGAAATGAATCACAGGCAGCTAAGCAGCGACAGAGAAGTTGTGTCCCTTGGATTTAATTAATTTCACTACTAAGCTGGGATAAAGGTTTACAGTAATTTTGCGAGCGTAAAAGTTTGACTTTCCTTTCTTTGTCCGCCTCGTGCTCATTTAGAAGTTTTGTTGGCTGGTTGAATCATTTTCTCAACCCGACTTCCCTTCTTCCTTTCCTAATTCTCTCGCTCTCGCCCGTCCCTCTTCCTCTCCTCCTCTTAATGATTTCCTCTCTCGCTCCATAATCCTGAATGCCCTCTCTGAAAGGTTCTGGCCCTTTCCAACTGGTCCTCCCACCAGCACCCAGCCTTGCCAGGATCCTCAAAGCCTCTCTCTCCAAACATGACTCTGTCTCATAACTGCTGCATCTGCTCCCAGTCAGACCTCCTGGATCTCCTGGCAGCATGAATCCAAAGCCTCCCGTCTGTCTCTCTCTTTTTTTTCTTTTTTTTTTCTCCGAGCAGGGGAATAAAGAAAAGAGGAAGAGAGGAAGAGGAAGAGGGGGCAGTGATCTGGAACGGAGCGCTGACTTCAACTAAAATGATTGTATCAATTAAGGTATTTTAAAACCGAGTGCTTTTGTTCAGGGGGTGAATAATTCCTGGGCACTTCTGCCTGACTCCTACTGTGCTTCTTGAGGTTGGGTGGGTTCAGGATCGGATCTCTCTCCAGATGAAGCTCCGGGGTCGGTCTGGAAGCACAGTGAGAAGCCGCCCTAACTGATTGCAGCTGTATCGCACCAAACAGCTAAAGCCAACGAAAAGAAAAAAGGCTCCAGTCAGAATTAGCTGCTTTATTCCAACAAGGGCCTTTTACGCAGTTGGACCTCTTCATGTATTTCAAAACCCCAAATCAATTTGTGGTGCTTGTCACCCTCACAGGGCTGCTTTCTGTCCACATGGGAATTCTTCCAAACCATAAACAGTTTGCGGTTGTCATCATTACTTTTTTATTTACTTCCTACCAGTAATTTGAGTTTAATGTAAACAGTCATAGTGAATAAGGGATTTTTACTTAAAGTGCAATATGTAATAGTTGTGGTTGAAAACATTCAAAAATGAGCTAAATTATGAACAGGACTTGAAAAATTAGCAATTTCAACTTTGTGACAACTAAGTATGGTGTTGCAGAGGTCTCTACTGAAGTTAGCATGCTTACCAGCTAGCCCTGGCCCATCCTTTTTTTAATAACACCACTCATAGCTTGCAGTCCAGACTGCTAGCTGCACAGCTAACTGAGCTAACTAGCCAACAACAGCTACAGTTAGCAGCAGTTAGTGGTTACACCGGTGTCATGCTGCCTCCTTCAGTATTTGTTGGAGGACTGGATTGGAGAGATGGAGATTTCTTACATACTGCACCTTTAAAAGATTTCAGTCATTTCAAGTTCAAGCTTTTGCTAATCCTCTGCTCTTACGTGCGTCATTAGCTGTCTAATATTTCTTTTTTTTCTGGATTCACAGGAGTTTTCAGGGGAGAGTTCAAGTCTGCTAATGCACAGTCAGTGACGCAGTTCAATAGAAGATGGAAAGTTTGGCTCGTTCTTTCCCAGCGCGCATCAGATCCTTACATTTATTAAAGAGAAACCCTCTACAGGTTTCGTTTTTACACATGATGTTCAGCCGGAAAATGGCCCTGCCTGGCCACAATACAAAACATTTCCATTTCTAATCATGGCTTGGCTGAGCACTCAAGACCAAATGACACAGGAAATCAACACATCTGGGCGCCTGGCTCTGATCGCAGCCCTGACGATGATTTGATTGCGCCTCCTTCTAGGAAGTTTTGACATAAGGCAGAGAGTTGATCTCTATTAAACCCACCCGTGACGCCGTGAGTCCCTGCCATGTGGCTCCATCTGAGCACTGGCTTGTTTAAAGTTTGGACACACAGACGCACAGACCGACAGCAGAAATGGGTCTGCTCGGTATAAAAATAACCTGATTACAGCCCACACGTTGCCAACCCTGAGAACAGATTGGATATTTACATAATAAGCTTAGTCGTGCAGTCAGTTTCACACCAGCAACAAACCAGATTCACTTTGCAGAAGCGATGGGGTACTTGTTATCTGCGCTGAGAAATATGTATGGGGCAAAACGTGCGCACGAAACACTCGTATGGACTCAGGAACCACTGAGTTTAGTGAGGACAGAGAAAATATGTATGAATGCGACGAGCTGTTCAGGTGCGAGGGCTGTCAGGTAATTTGGCAGTAGATTAGTTGTGCGGAGCAGACAATGATCTTTTTTTTTTTTTTGCTTTAGAGTCCTGGCAGTCTCTTTGCTGATGAAAAACAAAAAAACACACCAAGAGGAACCTGCATGGAGAGACGGAAAAGATTAAGGTTTGAGAGAGAGAGAGAGAAGGTGTGGAGGTGTGCTGTGAAAAGCAAAGCGTGGCGTAGGCACCGTTCACCGTCGGAGGCTGTGAGGAGTTAGCTCGGTGTGATCCGGTGTTGGTCTTCCTCTTGAACTCTAGCTGTTATCATATGGTGAAGGTACGGTAGCAGATAAATGAGGTGCGGCTGGTTTATTCTCTCAGTTGTCCACATTTGACTATGAGTCGGGCACTCGCTGACATATATCAGTCCAAGCAGTGTGAGCCTCGTTAATCTTGCCCGACCAACTTCAGTTTTTGGTATAAATGATATTTTTATATTATATCTTATCAGTTTGCTCCCTCAGTGCGTGGCCATTTTTCAGGCGTATCATTTTGGTCTTCAAATGAAATGTTAAATTAAGTCCGGTGAAGAATCGAATGAACAAGAATGGTGACACAAGCAGGAAAGGAGTGAGAGGGACAACGCTCTGCCTGCTCCTGATAGGATTTCTTCCAAACTCTGCGTTTCCTGAATCTCTGCAAACATGAGCTCAAGTTCAAAGTGGCCACAGTTAAATAGGAAGTTGAAAGTTCTGTGATTTGGTTTGGGATAGGACGTGGATACAGAAACAAAAAGCCAACTGGAATCGGACAATCACACCGAGATGTGTCGCAAGAGACGTGTCACCAAACCCGTTCTTCTCCCGTGGCTTTGGTGTGCGCACCTCACTTGCACGGCCCGTCAAGTTTTTTGCTGCTTTTTTCCACGAGTTACATGCTCCCCTGGGTGCACCATGCTGTTTTGCCCAAAACACGCCTCCCCAAGGGTTTTTTGAACGCCTGTAGTGACAAATCTCTGCGTGAGACTTTCTGCACTTCCTGGGTGTTGGAGATGGATGTATATGAGCAAAATGATCCACTGTGGACGAAATTCTCATGGAAATATTGGGCTAATACAGAAAATAAAGGTGCAGTAAACCACATTTTTGCCTCAGATGTTTAAACGCCTGATTATGATTTGGTATTCATAAAGTGCGGAGGGCAAACCATAAAGATGCTTACACACACACACACACACACACACACACACGCGCACACACACACACACACACACAGAGCTTGCACATCGTTTTATAGTCAAGAATAAAAGTTTTGAGCTTTTCAGACTGTTAAACATCCTAATTACGGTATTTGTCGTGAAATTAGTCAGTTAAGTGCTTTATATTGCAACTACAGGGAATTTGATTAGAAACCTATCCACCAAATTGCTATCAATGCATTAATGATATCAGCCATCAGGACAGTTATCATACTAACGTTACCTCCTAGGTTTTTGAAGTCCAAAAATAGTTGTGCAGAACCTCCCCATAGATCTGATAAGATTAGGAACTTTAAGCTTCAAAGTCAGGCCAATGGAAACTAATTCACCACACACACACACACACACACACATACATACACACACACACACACACACACAAATGGCTTTGGGGAGATTTTCCCTACTGATTGGTTGTGGTTACAGTGGCTTCTGAAACCCGGAGTCTGCTCTGCACCAAAAACGCTTCCACCCTTCCTGTACGGGGTAAACATTCGTACCATGCAGCCACCCACTGGCCAAAAACCTGAAACTGATCCGTACCGCAAAATCGGAAGTAGGTCGATTGGCGCTGTTGGCAAACTCTGTCTCCCACTCCCTCTCTCTCTCTCTCTCTCTCTCTCTCTCCCTCTCGCTCAGTGCGGCCAACAGTTTCTTTTTCAAACTTGTGCTTGTGGGAATGAAGGCAGACTGATGGCATAACAGAGCCGTTAATAACTTCAGTGGGAGAAACTTGGAGGGGAAGTACGAGACTAGAGAAGGCAGCGGCTACCTCCCATCTCTTTTATCCTAATGGCAAGATATAGACTCTGTGTATTGTGTGTGGAGGCACGGAACTTTTGCAGTAGGTGTTTTGTTTTTGAAACGGTAGACACACTGTAAGCTTGGAGGAATATGACATTTTGGAAAACATTTAGCTTGTGAAGCAGCAGCCAGCAGCTGGTTTGCTGAGCCTATTACAAAGGCTTGCTTCCTACCAAGAAACAGTCTGGCATATAAATCCCCTGTAAAACCACGTGTCAGCTGAGTGACAGCTGTGTCTGTATTCTCCCGCGACAAGTCCCTCACTTTTATCAGTGGGCACTGGGCTCAGCGAGGTTGCTCCCTATTCTGTGATTCTTCTTGTGAATTTCTCGAGGATGAAGGAAAGCGCGAGGGTTTGGGGGGATCCACAATTGCATCTCGGCTCTTTGCAGATGATGGGCCGCTACTTGCTTCATTGCATCGTAGCCACCAGTACGCACTGGGCTGGCCATCTGTCTTAAGGGTGCTCAGTGTTCATAATGGGAGGATGGTTTCCTCTGAGTTGGGAGAGAGTTGCTGCCCCAAGTAGAGATGCTAATTGGCATGAGCATTGATATGATGTTGATATGACTATCCACAGATGGTAGCGGACCGCTGAGAGGTGGCCGAAAATGGCTGCTAAGCTTTTGATTCAGCGGGCGATCTAGGTTCTTACCCTCGCCTTCAGTCATGAGCCTTTGAGTTAAGTTTCCTCTATAGGGGTGCAGGACTCCATGATTATCTGATATGGGTGTCTTCTCGGTGCCTACCTTTGTTTTTTTCCTGGCATGTCTAAATGGTAGGAGAGCCTACAGTAGACACACCGGACAGATTCCAGTACTGTATATCTCACCTGGCCTTGGGAATGCCGCAGGATTCCCCACACTGCCATGGAGGAGGACATCTGAGCTACCTTGCCTGGTCGTCTGCCGTCACAATCCTGCCCCGGATAAGCGCCGAAAAATGAACTGATTGCTACATGGATAAACAAACACGGCATAATGAGTTTGTTAGGGAGCTTTAGAGGCGATGGTTGGCATAATCTGCACAGAACATGGCTTTTAATCGCTTTTTCTCATTCGGATATGGTGATAATTACTGTTTGTACAATTCCTGAATGATCTAGTGTTATTGGAAGTGGCTCCAGTGCACCGGTTCTCTGCAGAGAAAAGAAATATGAAGAGTATAAATTACTGCCACCGATATATTATTCATTATTAGTGTTGTGGGGTTTTTTTTTGTTGCGGGGAAAAAGCACGAAAATGCTGTCGCACAGGGAGAGAGAGAGAGAGAGAGCTGTGTTTGCCAACCGATCTATAATTTACCAGTCAGGGTCTTACAATATCTGAACCATCTTTTTCTAGTGTGTGTGTGTGTGTGTGTGTGTGTGTGTGTTGAGGAAATGAGGAGTTGGCTGTGACCTAAGCCCCAGAGGGAACACGCAGGCTTTGTGTGAGTAATATGACATAAGACTTCAGTCAATATGTTTTAATACGGCCGATGTGAGGGTGGGAATATTCTCAGTGATGGATCAAGCACCTCGGGCGCCGCAGCCGCCGCCCGCTCCCTGTCGTCCACCTCGACATACTGCAGAATAAAAAAGGCTCAATGGTGCAAGTTCAGCAGTGAGGGGAATGCCACGGCAGAAAGGATGAGCGGTGCACTCACTACCCTACTCTGAGCAATTATGATTGATTATGGCTCCTCGAAGGGCGCTGAATTCGTTCGGGGGAAGCACCATTTCACACAGCGATATTTTAAAAGCATGACCACAGCCTGCAGAAGGGAGCTACCCCAGACCTGTCGCAGTTAGCACATGAATTAATGCCACTTTACAGTGGATGAGTTTTATTCTTATTCTGAGTGCGACTGTGGGAACCCAGCTGTCGGCACGGATTAGCCTGCAGTCTGAATTGGGTTGAGCTGTGAATACCTAGACCCTCCTGACTGCAGACCGGGCTCCAGGGCAGTCGGGGGGCCCATATGATTTTTCTGAAATATGTCTGAATAGTTGGCCCAGACTGGCGAGGTTCATGTTGTGTGAAGCAGTGCAGACAGAAAGTTTTTGTCAATTCAGCTCAAGGGAGTGAAAAGAAAAATGTACAGGAACTGCAGTCACTTTCTAGCCGATCCACCCCAGGTCAGCTGAATACATTTAAAATGTGACAAAATCTGGATCGAATTTCATTGTTGTGCCATTTTAAACAACTGACCATAACTGGGCTCTCATACGATTCAGCGAAACACCTCATTTCAAATCCTTTCGACTCAGGCAAGTCTGCTTTTTTTCACAAACCCTGCATTTATTTAAAACCCTAAAATCTGACAAAGTGACATCAAAATTACAAAGTAAAATACGCTAGTAATTTTATGTTAGCTTGTGCAACCTCCATTTAATCGCTCCACCAGCTCCTTTAACACGATCTCACTCCCAACTCATCGTAGGCAGCCTGGTCAGTGGCTTTATGCTTCAAACCACCAGCTCTACCTAACCCCCCAGCATCGGGTTTGCATGTGAAGGGCTCCGTGATCAAGTTTGCGATAATGTATAAATATGCGATCTCTGTTTAGACTTTCAAACTAGAGCTTGCTGACAGGACAGACCTCTGGACAGTGGTTCATGTTGCTGTGGTTTGCTTAGGTTTAGGCTCCAAAACGTATCGGTTACATTTAGGAAAAGATCAAACTATTGAGTCTCATAACTGTTTGCTTACTTACATAAAATAACTTTGATTAACTTTGATTCTAGGTCATAGACCAGGGTATGCATGGCATGAACCCTGGTCTTTGGAGGGAACCCATCAAGACCTATTGGTAAAATAGAACTATTGATTATGACAGTACTCAATGTGGTGCTCAGAATTTGGTCCTTTGGTTGTCAGAAGCAACTACTGTTGAGCTCAGTGCTGGACTGATGCAGGAAGGTCTATGAACAATGGCTGGGTTATGTAACGGGTTAAATCTCACTCCTCAAACCAAGTATTCATTCACACTGAGTGCTTTCTTTATTACAGCTTGCATAATTCTCTGACAGTGAATTTATTGCTGATTGTGTTGGGGATCTTGACATTGAGGCCTACTCCAGCGCTCACTGTAAGCAGCTCCAGACACAAGTGTTAGCTACCCGTCTAAAATGTAAATGTAGAAAATGTAATGGGCAAAAACGAGCCGTGGGCCAAGAATAATCGCGAAGCTGAAAACACGCCATGGGAAAACCATTATCCTGCAGATGCTGCTCAGATGAATGATCACATTAAAACAAAGGTGTTATGACATTAGAGGCCTTTAAAAATGTTAATTGTAAGCAAAAAAGCCCCGGACTTTCAAAGACAAAATTGCTCCAACTGTTAAGAAACACTTCACGAGGAGGCTATGGTACAGCTGCACAGCTGATACAAAGAGGAATACTTTCAGACTGTGATCATTAACGGGAAATGTGGCGTACTAATGAGCGGGGTGAATTGGGAACACTGGTGAGGAGTCAGAGGGTTTACTACTGTGTCTAACTGTGACACAGATACAAGAACATACTCCTGACTGAAGTCTCTGCCAAGCTTTCAGATGGTGCAAGTGGAAACACTACTGGGAGCAAGAGGAAATGAGCGAGGGCTTGCTGTGCTTGTTAACACCAAATAGTGCAATCCTGAAAATATTTTTTTAAGAGCACACCTGCAGCTCAGGCATTACACTAACAGGAGACTGCCAAAGGCACAGAGTCAGACAATCATCTACAACTGGACTGCACACAGTCCATAAGTCTGAGACTGTGTAACTCTTGGAGGTTATATTGATAACATTTTAATGAAGACAAATCACAAAAGTATCACTTTTCCTTAAAAACATGATTTTAAAAAGCTTGTCGGGTCCAAAATGATTGCTGTGTATGTCTCTTAATATTGACTGATAAGATTGTAAGCCAATAGTATAACACCCTAGTATGCTAAGAGCTAATAGCTAAACTAAGACAGTGAACATTGCAAACTATACTTGCTGGGCGTCAGCATGTTAGCGTCGTCAATGTGAGGGTGTTAGCATGCTGACATTAGCATTTAGCTCTAACCTGCTACTGTCTTGTCGTGTCAGTAAGTCTTGTGTAATGTTTGACTGTTGCTTATTTAATAATGGAGGTATAACATAATAGAAAAATACTTAACATTTGAAGCAATTTTCTCAGGGGACGACGTGTGGTGTAATATCTCTCTGTCCACCATGTTGTCTATTTCGTCAAATTTGCTCTTTATTAATTTGAACGACACTTGCAGCTCAATCTGCCTCCACAACATGTTCCTGCTGTGGAAGACTGAAACTGCAGAAATCAGAAAATGAATCAAATCAAAGGGGGAAATGAAAAAAGAGCTGAATTAATAAAACAGTAAATAAATATGGATGCATATTATATATACATTTATGTCACATTTTGTAGATTCATTAGTTGATCAAATTATTTTCTTTTTCTTGTATTTTTTTTTTGGTGCATTTAATATCATATTGAGCCATCTCTTTCTTTCTTTCTGTCTGATCTGAGAGGCAAATGTGGTCCATGTGGAGAGAATCTGAATAAATTAACATCGAGGATCATTTCCTGAAACAAAAGAATTGAATAAAGATACATCTGTGAACCTCACAGAGACATGCACACACTGACTACAGACAAAGAATATGCGTGTGTGTATGTGTGTGTGTTTGTGTGTGTGTGCGTCGTCAGAGAGAAACCTGGCAGCATTGCCCCCTAGACAACATGTCATTTCCTGGCAGCCCCCCTACAAACACATGTGTGTGACGGCATCGCAGGAAGTTCACCTGCTGCTTATGACCCTGACTCATTAACCAAACTGCCAACTGGGACGGGGATGATGTACAACGTGTTTCTATGAGTGCTGGATCCCTGCGCGGAGGATGTAATAGGTCACATCCTCTGATATTTGCTGTATGTTGGCCTTTCAGCATAAGTCCGATCCAATTAGTGTGATCTTCCTCTGGCACATAAAGTATGAAACCCATGAGAAACTTTGGAGATGAAACATCTCTGAAGTAACAGTTTGTTCATATTCACCACATGCATCTGTTCGATTTTTAATTAAATATCCTAATGAAAACATTTTTCAACAGGAAGTTAAAAACATTACGTCCACACAATATTCAATATACAGTTCAATTCCATCAACACATTAAAAATGAGGTCATACTGGGTCATTTTCCAGCAACGAGTCAGGACCAATAAAAAGTGAATTAAAGGGACAGTTCACCTCAAAATCAAAACTATATATTCCAATAATAATGTTAAAAGAGGCTTGCTAACTAAGCAAGCTAACATTACAGCTCATAACAAGAACATTTCAACTTCTGTAAGCCTGTACTCATAGAAATGCTGCTTTTAAAGGATAAGTTTGGCCAGAAATGCAAAAGCCTGCAAAAGTCTGCAAAAAAAAATTGGGGGGCGCTTCCCAGCAAAACAGCGTTGCTACGTTCTTAGCAACAACAGCAAGGACAAAAACATTCACAAAATGGTTCCAAAATGCAAGTTTCTGGAAGTCGAGCGGAAAGACGGTAGGTACACTCCTTGACTTGTGGTCGAGTCTGTGCACCTGCTTCAGAGTTATTGCATGCTAACACTTTTAGCCCAGCAGCCTCAGTAAAGACATTGGCTTGGAAAATGGTGTAAATAACTTCCTCTCAATTCAATCTGGGATCTCAGCTTCCAGACACTTAGAAGACGCAGGATGAGCTGTATGGAGCCATTTGTGTGTTGTTGATGTTGTTGTTTTCTCCCATTGACTCCCACTGATTGCTGTAACGCTCCAGAAAATGTTTTGTGGGACTGCTGAACTTTTATCAGCACAAACTGAGTAGATAAGGACTAATGAATTTTCATTTTTTGGGTGGACTCATCCTTTAATAAACACGTCAGTTCGGGTGTGGAGTCCTCTGGTCCAGGCTTTTACCTCGTCCATTAAAAAAGGACATCAACAGATACGTATTGATAGATAGACATAGCATAATAGACTTATCATTATGTAACTCCAGACAGGTTTGTGAATTAGTCGAGGATTTTTGACCACAGGTGGGAGAGCAGACATCCAGCTGTCTCGAGTGCGCAGCGCGGGTCAGCAGTCACATCCAGAGGGATGATGAGCCGGCCCTGATGAGCGTCCCGCGGCGTGAAGCGGGGCACATCAAAATGCCAGAGCAAATAAAAATGCAGCCTAGGGGAGCGCCGCTGTTTGTATGCAGCTTGGCTGCAGCGCAGGTTCAAACAAATCTATCAGAAGTGTGGTCGTGATAAGAAGATATATTCATTTGAAAGGTCAGGCCTGTTTGAAACAGACGGCTGAAGATATCTGTAAATATTACATTATCTATGGAATGAATATCTTGAGGCTAGCGGGTGTCCGGGAGATGAACAAACACAGAGAAGTTCAACGAATCAACGAAGTGGAGTCGGCATACAGATGGAGGCTCAAAGGTTGCTCTCTTACATTATTTCTTTACTTGAACAATGCTACTGTATGTTTGTGGCGGGTAATGTTCCAGAGGTTTTTCTCGGTTTCTTGCTGTAGACTGAGTGCAGCATTTTCATCAATCTGCAGCCCCCGCCATTTGTCTGTATGCTTTCCCTTGTGCTCACTTGATGGGCTTTTGAGGTCTGCTGACTTCCTCATCATCATCAGTCCCCATTATAAAAGCAAACAGCACAATCTGACAGTAATAATGCTCAATTTCTTCCACTTCTGTGTTGTAATGACTCCAGTGAATGTGGGTGCGCTGCCTGCCAAACAGCTTCAGCTGCTGTCTTGCTATCAATGCCGCACATTGCTATCTGCATTATTATCCATTTGACCCAGTATGGGCGTGCAGCAAACAGGTTCTTAGAGCTTTATCTAAAGCTACAATCTGTGAGCGCTGTAATCAATGGCTAGTAACCATCCAGGCAGCTCAGCCGCTGGATTTGTCAGCCAGGTGGAATTGGATTGTTTGATTGGGTCGTTTGCCATTTGTCAGAGTGGGTATTGAGCGTTGTGGACAGCTGCAGGGCAGATGTTCCAAGTGGGAGCAACATAATCCCTCTGCTGGTACCACAGGGCCGCGCTGGCTCCAATGTGGTAGATATTTTACAGTTACACAATAAACTTTATTGTCCAAAAGGGCTGAAACAGTCAACTTCCTATCTGAATTTCATGAAAATCACAACAAGCATCTTTTTTCCTCTTTTTGATACCGATCATGGTTTAGGATTTTTTTGTTACCTACAAATTAAGCCTTACAAATCAAATGTGAGATTTTGTACAGTGTATTGGGCAATCAGCAGGCTGTTCAGTATCAGTTAGCACCATATGACCTGTAGTAAGCCATGTTACAACTGGTAGCAAGTACCAAGACAGTATTCTATACTATATTCTCCAATATTCTCATGTTAAGTCATAATTATGAGTTCAAAAGTAATTATTATGAGATTAAAAGTGATAATTATTAGTTTTAAGTAATTATTATGTGATGAAAGTGAATGTTATCATTCAGATTTTTAGTAATAGTCATGACTCATTGCTGGGAGGTCCTGATAAGTAAATAAGTCTGGGTTAAATCATCCTTGCTAGTTTTCCACTGCACTTTATAATTCCACTGGTATGATCGGGAAACTCAAATTGCAGGAACCCCGTGCAGGAGTATTAGCTGCTTTAAGTTTTGGACAAGCACAGAGTGTTCTACAGTGTTGATTGTTGTAAAGGGATAGATCATTTGTGTTCGATACCTAACGCTGTATGGATGTGCTGAAAAAAGGCTCTCAGCGATCACATAGGCTTAAAGTCTGCTGCGCCTCAGTCAGTAGCTCGCTGCAGAAGTTGACGGCAAGCCTCCTCGCCACAGCAGCTCACAGACGTCAGTCAGCAGCTGCGATGGGAAACACCACCGGAGGCTTAAAAACTTAGATGGTGTCTATCCTGAATAAAACTGCATCCCCTTTTGAAAAAAAAATTAACAATAAAATAGGCACACACTAGCTGCAATATCACTGTTACTGATTGATACTCACAGGAAAAGAAAACAGAAGAATTAACATTTTATGAGGTTTATTGAGGTTTGGTTTGCCCCTTTTTAAATGTACGCAGTGTTGAACACTTTGGCTCTGCTCCCCTCTCTGTCTGTCCAGTCCTTCATCCCCGACAGCCTCTTTGATTGAGATCATGCTGTCATCTGCTTTCAGCGTTACTCACACTCAGAATTGGGACACGTCCCTCCCACTGCAATCTGTCTCTGTTACAGAGCTGACATTGGGGTGGATACTCTGGTCACTTTGCACACTTCTTTTTCTCTCCCTCTTTCTCTCTCTCCCCCCTCTCTCCACCCACTCGTCATTTGGCGCCCAGATGGAGCCGTTGCAGGCGAAAGGAAGCTTTAGCTGTGCGCCCTACCTTTTTGTAGAAAGAAATCCGCCGCAGGGCAAAGAGAGAAGAAAAATATCAATGAACATCTCTGCTGTAATTGGTGTCCAGCAGAGGAAGCAGATAGACACAGAACGGTCGAGAGTTGCAAAGTTAAACCAAAGGAGTTTGAAACTGGTATCAACAGTAAAACATGACAAACGCGATTGCATCAGTACGCACCGAAAACATATTTATGCACATCATGTTCATTATGTACGTATGTGGAAATGAATCCGTACAGGACGTACGAGTCCAGAGGAAGTCACCAGCGGTCACTGCGAAGCACAGCTTTTTGCAGTTTGCAGACATCATCTTTTTTTGGTGACAATGACATTTGATGCTGCCAGTGGGAGAATTCATGTGGGAGTTACAGATCTGTTGATTTGTTCCAGCACTCCGACACTGTGATTCAGAACAACACAACACCAGTGGATTATTGCCTCGTATCACACAGGCAACTATTAGATGAATCACCACGAACTTAGCAGACATTCATGTTGCCCCTCAGAGTGATTGTAATAACTTTGGTGATCCCTCAACTTTTTCTCTTGTGCAGAGCGGGCGATTAAAACCGGCCAGAACATCATCAGCGAACAGGTGAAGTGAGAAGTGAGATACCAAAAGCCTCTTCACTCAAGCGGTGAGACTCCTCAAGTCATCTTCAGCTCTCTACCATCAGAAATGTCTTTTTTATTCTTTTGTAAAACTTGAATTAAATGACATTTTTAACCTCCAAATATCTCCAAAACTCACAGCCAAATCAACCTCAGCTGTACTTCTACTTTATGGGGGCGGGACTTGATAAGCTTTGGCTTCTCCCGCTTTTCCCTTTCGGCCATGTGTATTGTATTATTTGAACAATGATGAAATGTGATGTTTATGAATTGACATGCCCGAAATAAACAACATAAATAAAAATAAAAAAATAAAAAAATAAACTTCGCCAATGTTAGCGTGCTAACGTGCTAACTAAGGTTGCAAAAAAGACCAACAATATACCTGCCAAAAATGATGGCTTTACAAAATAATTTGGGGATTGTCACTGACTAGCATGCGTTATCATTTAGCTCTCACAGCAAACTCTACCTGTTTTCGACTCATTCACTCGCTACCAAAAGAAAAAGCGACAAGGGCTACTTAAGGATATAACATGTAGGAATTCTGCATTAAAATGTCTAACAACAAAAAACTAGTCTGGGAAGTGTGAATGCGTGACTCTAACATTTGCAATCCAAAGGAAACATGTCCAAAATATAAACTCTGTGATTTCATGTTCCTAGTGGAGGCTTTTCTGAGAACTAGGAACATGTCACTCTGAGCCATAATACAGCCATCTACACAGGTTTACCTCCTGCCCATTCCCTCTCATTCACAGCCTTGATAAAAAACAAGCCCGGGACCATTTTGTGTTTCCATTCAATTGCGATGTGGTATGAAAGTCTAATCACAGTGATACAGTATAATCGGAGCACCCAGCTGAAATCCGGTTCCGTGCGGCTCGGCTGGTAAAGCTTGTTACTGTAAAAGCCTGTGGTTCGCTCACCGCCGGAGACAACCGTGCTGAAAATGCATGTTCTCCTCTGAGCGAGGGCACCTGGCTCGGCAACATCAGTGTAACATGCGCTGGCTGATCCTGTAGAGGAGGTCGCTCAAGGCGGAGATGAAAATGTGCTTCAGCGTGTTGTCAAAAAATGAAAACAACGGAGGCCGGCGAGGGAATCCCATCAGGGTGGAAGCAGGGAGCCTGTATTGGATTACGGGTCATTTTCAAAACATATCCTCCCACATTCTGGACAGATATCAGCTGCGAACGAGTGTTGGTACAGCACAGCTCTCTCTTCTCACTCAACAAGATGCAAGGTTAAGGCCAAACATTTGGCCGTGGAGGAACACTTCTCTATCAACTCCTGGGTGGATAACAAAGTTAACTTCCTGAATATTTATCCTGCAGTATTTATTTCTTATAGGAAAGTGCTGGTGATTCATTGAGGAGTCAGTCTACTTGTGCGCAAGAAGAAATTCCTATTACATGCACAATACAATGCAGTATGAGAATAATAGTTTTTTAAGCAGGGAATATAGATTTAGAATACACTTTTTCCTGAGTCATGGAAGTAAAGGAACAATATAGCTCTTGTATTGCAGTGTATGTAATGTAAGGTCGGGCAGTTAATTCATTCTGTTTAGTTTACACACGTGGACAAGCAGGACATTTTTACATTATTATAACAGTATTTTGCACTTTTAGGTAGCCTAGTAAGCTAGCTAGCTGATAATGCTAAAGTTAGCGGCTAACGTCAGCGTAGGAAAGCGCGTTTAAACCCGACTTTTGTCGTAATACTTGTGGTTTATGAAAGAGTTAAAACAAGAAACTGACACCAAAACACTTTGTACAGATGCTCGCTCTCGCCACAACCCCGCGCACACCACTTCAGCATGTGAACAGTTCGGAGGGAAGTTTTAGGAATGGTAAATAACTGAAGATTGAATGCTTAACACCTGAGTAATGATGCATTCTGCTCTCACCTGTTTGTGACAAGACAAGAGATGAAATGAGCTATAAACAAAGATACTACCAGTTTGGAAGAAGGACTCGACAGCTGCGAACACAACCGAATCAAACGTCTGGGACCTATTACTTAGACGGTGCCGCCGGTCATTAATAGCCCATTTCATGATTTTTATAAATCCCTATTAACCTCGGAGCGGAGTAAAGGCTCAAGAGAAGATTTAATGACATACTTGGACAGCAGCTCTCAGCCTGCTGTGTCAGAATATGAATACCGGCTCGTCCAAATGTTCAATTTTACCAAGGATGAAATTTGGGAGGCCATTCTGTTAATACCCTCCGGCAAAGCACCTGGTTCAGACAGGTTCCCATTAAAATGTATAAAAGCATTGGCCTAAATTATGCCCTGATTTAATTTAACAGTCCTTTGGAGGAAGACAAAGCGGGAGATGTAGCAATTGCCGGAAAATGACCTTGATGCAACAATGTCCCTGTATCAAAGATTGCGGCCAAAACACTGACGAGACGTTTAGATTTTTACAGATGTTACTTCCAAATAAGGTTAATTTATTAAATGTTGCCCATTGCTGACATTTCTGAAATTATTTTAAATAAAGTGCAGCGGTACTGCGCCTGAGTGAGACATTATGGCAAATCATCACAAAGTGAAATGATTTGAGAGATTTTTTTCTTCAGGTAGAACCCCTGCTTTCATTTCTGTTTTTTTAGGAAAACGGTACTAAACTTTTCAAAGTGCACTTCCAAGAGAATGATTAGCTCTCTTGCTTTACATTTTCCGATGAGCCCTTCAAACAAATTCACCAGTTCGACATTAAGTCCAATGACCTGGCAAACTGTTTTGCCAGCAATAGTTGTTATGTTGCCTTAAGTGAGAAATATTTGAATAGTGAGCGCTGAAAGTCTTCTAAACTTTTATTTTTTTGACAAAAATGAAAAGGGTCATAAAACAACAGGTCGCTCTTCAATTATTTTTTATTTCCCCTTCAGGCAGACTGTTTGCGGTACGCTCAGAACTGGCTGAAAACCCTGCACTGCGGCCGCCATCGCCACTCGTGCATTGTTGAATCGGGGGGGGGGGACTTTAACGATGACAGTGCACCTACGAGAGCAATAATAATAAACTCAATCTTAATACGCAGAAGGGAGTTATGGAGCTATAAAAATGCATTAACCCCCTATTGTTTGTGTGGCCTGCTGCAGGCAGGAGTCATGAAAGAGCCAGAGGAAAAGAAAAACACCCAATCATCATCAATAAAAAAAAACAACTAATCCACTGCTGCTTGTGTAGCAACGCCAGTTATGAGAGGACATGATTTTATGGAGTCAGAGTATACTGTGGCATAAAAAAAAATCAAGCCGGTATGATTGCCTTGGGGGAGTGTTTTTATGTCCAAACCCTGTGAAACCTTGAAAGATTGGACACACTGGGGGGTTATGGGTGTTATCAACCCCAGACACTCTGCTGGAGATTGTCAGAGTGAGTCCATCTCCCTCCTCTCCTGCGAGCCCTGCAGTACTGTATATTTTCTGCCGGTGTCATGGTGCACTTATAGGAGAAAAGTAATTGAGTTGAATTTGACTCAACAAGCATGGCACTCACTGGGCAAGAAATGCTCCTCTGTGTCTCAGAGGGAGGTCAACTGAGACAGTTTACAATTTAGCTCAATATGTGCAGTTGACTGTGCCGCTGCCGAAAAGTACAAGTTTCAGAATTCCTTCCATTGAGAGGTCTTGCGATCAACGTTACAATACAAACTCAGACTCTGCTGCCGGCAATCCTCCGTGTGTCTCAAGGCCGGTTTGTCAAGGGCAAGAGAGCCGTAAATCTGAGAGGGAGGGCTGGAGAGCGGTGTGTGGCACTCAGTCCTGTCAACAGCCTTTGACTTATACCTGACATCCCCGTGATGGGCTTTCCATTGACCTGTCGTCGCCATCTCATCTCATCTCATTGACCTCTGCTCGTTCTTTTTCTCTCCTTTTGTCTGCTCCACTTTCACAGCAAACTGGTTGAGCGCAGCATTTCAAAATGGCCGGCCACCACATGACGTTTACGTCGCCATCAGTGTGAACGCCTCGCTCATCTCCCAGCATCTCAAACTCATCACCGTCACGACAGTCTTCGCCGAGGCCGGTCTAATTAACCATGGAGGTATCCTTGCTCATAACTGCAGACGCAGGTTAATTGTGCCCCCCCCCCCCCCCCCCCCCCCCCAAGGGTATCACTGCCTTCCAACTGCTTATTTCTCGTATGAGTGACTGGCTCAATGAGACACTGAAGAATGGCATCTATTTAGGAGGCCTCTGGGGTGAACGGGAGGCCACGCTGAGCATATTAAGCACTAGATCCATGTAAAAGTCCCACAACAGAGCTGTATTTGGAGCAACATGACATCAGCTCCTTACAGAAGCAACCTTGAAGACGGTATACAACTGGAACCGTGTGTGAGGAAGGTGATTCAGGACGTCTTTGTGTGCTGCACAGATGCTACGTCAGAAAACATAGTCAGTGATTGATTCCAAAAAAGAATCTTTTGTGACAGTGCTGTTATCACTGCACTTCAAACGATGCTCTTAAGGTCATTTCATACATTTATAGTGATATTATTCAATCAATAACTCAGCTAATTATGATTACCCCCCCCCCCCCCCCCCCCCCCCTCCCCCCGCTTCCCCCTGGCATCGCATCCCAAACTGACCTTGCCTGCTGAAGCGAACCTTTTGACTAACATCGCGGATTTACTCTGCTACGATCAGTGCCTTCGGCTGCATAAATAGACATTTGGTAAAAAAGTAGTTGGACGTGTCAAAACATCCGGCCTCTTATCTCACAGTTAGAAAATGTTCTTTTTTCCCTTCACAGTCTTAAAGGTTCTCGCTTTATCCATCTGGTGCTGCAGTCTGGGCCCAAATGGCCGATGACGAGATACTGTCTGCACTGTACCCTCTGTGGCGAGAGAGGAAGCGACGGAGAGCCAAAGAATCGTACGTGAGACGAGGTGGGTGGGCCGAACTATGTCCTCGGCTGAGTGATCGACATAAGCCATCGCAACCTGTCCAGTGCTCATCGTCTAAAGGCTTCCCCCCCCCCCCCCCCCTCCCAAACAGCCACACTTGATCACTGGCATCGTCCACGCAACATGTGTGTTTGATTTTATCAGAAAACAACCCCCTTTTCAGGAAATGTCTGCCTTTTTTCTTGGCACGTGCACAGCTATTTAATAGGAATTGCCTTTCCTTTCAGCAGCTTTCTATATGCTTCGCCACAAAGATGCATTTGTACTCCACGGATTCTTTCAGTCAGAGTCCGCTTAGTCGCATATATCAACACAGCAATGTTCAAGGCTTTTACATTTCACACGCACAGGGCTGTAGCCAGACATGTACAGTATGGCTATTTTGCAGGAAGGATAGGGCAGTATTTATCTTTCTCTTTTCTATTGTTTGTTAATAAAGGACTGAGGATCATGCAGCTGCTGTATATGATAAGATAATCATATATTTCTCAAAATGAAATCTGTATGCAGTATATTTTGGTGACGGTTTTGAATGATGCTTTTTTGAAATCTGTATTTTACAGGAGCTAGACGGCCAGAGAACGGACACTGATTTGCCCTCTGCAACTGGACCCATGAAGGAGAGACGACGAGACGCACACACACTCCCGTCCTCAGCGCAGACGACCACAGCGCTCAGTGTGTGGCCTATTTTTGCTAATATCAGTGCTGATTTCAGCTGTAGACGTTAGCAGACTAGACGAACTAGCCCCCCAGTGAAATTCAAACTTGAGAGCGCGGTAATGTTAAGAAGGGGACAGATGTCTTTAATCATGTATGGTATAGCGCCTTTGGCCGTTTTCTTTCACACACACACACAAACACACACGCACATGCATACACACACATTTGTGAGGCCATATGCTTCAAAGGAAATCACATACCAGACCCAAAGGCCTGAAGGTCTAAATAGAAGTTGATGTAATCACAAACGTTGACTTCCAGTTTCCACCCAACTTAATCATACAAATATTAGTGGGTTGCAAAAACCTCCACAGCCGCTGAGGACGTGACCTCGTTGTACTTCTGCCACCCTGGTATGAGCTGTTCGTGTATCCTAAAGGTGCTCCTCACAAATTGTGAATACACTGAGACCTTTCCAGACCGTTGTTATATATTTTGTTGAGCTCTTTACTCACAATATCCCAATTGTTTCCGACAATGTTCGAACCAGAGAAGTCCACAAGTTCACTTAAGATAGCGGTGCGTTTCATTTAGTCACCTGTCGCTATGACTTCTGAGAGAGAGTCAGTGGGTGAGGATGGAACTTAACGTAAAGCGAACGAAACTAAAACATTTGTGCCCGAGTCACATCAGATTTTATATCTGTTTTCGATAGAGACCCCTTATGGTAGATATTACATGTTGTGCATTTAAGTGAATCCAGGCAACCGCTGCGATCACATGTTGATGCAATGTTTTGAATCCGCATTACTTAAAGCAGAGGTTGGATTTTAAACGCCATTTCTGTGTAGTAGTAGCTGTAAGGGACTGGCTCAGCAGGTTGTGGATTATCCGAGCACCTCTACAGTGAGTTGTAAAAGCAGAACAGTTGTTCCGAGTAGCCTTGAAAATGTAGCTAAATGTTCAAGATTTGGACTGCAGCACATGTTCAATACAAACAGATCCTTGTGATTTTCTCCTCAAACTGCCAGCGTGCTTTAGCCTGTGGAACATTTCTGCCTCCCTAAGCTGAACTAAATGCTAATGGCTCGGGCCAGGTTAACCGAGGCCATTACATGACAACTCTCTCCAGTCTAAATCTTGAAAGACAAACTTCAATAATGAACACAGAAAAAAAAAGGGGGCTTTTCAGCTCGACGGGGCCTCTTTGAGCAGGTGTTTCAGCTTAAACTCTGCAGACATTAACAATGGCAATGATGTTTAACACAGACGCAGAGGATCTCTCTCCCAGAATGGTATTTCCTCTTCTCTTTCAAAGCTGGAAGCAATTTTAGCCAAGCGGGTTTGCCAACTCTCTCTTTCCCTGCACACTCTGGTGTTCATATTCTATATCACAGAACCCTGGTCCTGTGCAAACACGCACACACACACACAGTGAGAATATACTATACAGCACAGAAACGGTTTGTTTTATGCACACACACACACACACACAAATTTGATACAAACATGCGCACATGCCCTGGGAATGTGCATACACGCAAAAATATAGTACACACACAAACACTTTGACCACTTTGCATATTCCCAAAATCACACAACACACACACACACACACACACACACACACACACACACAGTCAGTATCTCTCAGCACGCTTATGGTCTTCATAGCTCTCGGTATTGAAGGGTTCCTGTTTGATCTCCTTGATGTGTTTCTGTTCCACAAACTCCTCTGGGGCTTCTGGAGAGAGAAAGAGAGCGAGAGAGAGTGAGGGAGAGAAGGAGGGAGAGAGGGAGAGAGGATAGAGGAGGATCAAGGATCAAAGTGAATGAACTGGGTTTAGAGATCAGTGCAGGGATCTGGCAGTAAGATTATGTAAAGTCAAAAGATGCCACCCCTACTTCGAAAAGGTTCCTGCTTGTTAAAGTGTACATGAAGCTTGTTTGTAACAACGTCAGACGGTCTATCTCTCAGTGTGTGTCATGCAGACACTTTGGTCCAGACTCTAGTGCAACATACAGCATCTCACAGCAACCACTAATGTGACATGTGCTGTGGATATTCATAGTTGAGAGGATTGTTCATGATTTCGGTTGCTCATCTTGTGCGACCATCAGGTTAAATAATTTAACTAATAATTTGCTCGTTACACATTTACTTGAAAATTAATTGCCAAATTCTTGTGGAACTGTCTGTAAATGTTCATGTTCACCAGAAGATAGATGGATTTTATCCACGCTGGAGACATTACTATAGGAGAGGCCATGTTGGTTGGTCGCTCCACAGCTCTCAATATCTCAAAAAACTATTCGTCATATTTGGTTGGATTGTCATGATATCTGGTACTGCCATTCTTGGTCCCCGCAAGATGAATTCAAAATCATTGGGTTGCGTCCAACACTTTGATTTATGACCAAACACCTTCAAAACTATTGACATCCTATTCATCTGAATTGCACTGTATTAAGTGCTAATTAGTAAATGCTAAAACTCTAAAACTAGGACAACAAACGTGGTAAACTTCAAACCTGCTTGTACTTGTTGTTTTGTTATTTTCCTTCTAACCTTGTTATTTTCTTTCTTACCTTCCCTTTAATCCTGCCATCAGAATTATCAAAACTTAATAAGGTAAGATTCCATGAAATTAAGAACATTCACACTCCTCTGTGGATGAACCTCTTTCAATTTAACCAGCATAATGTACCATAAGCAGCCCATCATTGGCTGCCATTATTCAGACTGTGAGGGATATAAACCTCTGCTAGCTAATATAATGGCAACAACCTCGTCCTTTGCCCAAGTATTCTGTTGGTCTGTGAATAGCAAAAGGACCATTATGTCGCTCTTTCAATTCAACACTTTAAATATAGTTGGATTTCAAAGCCATGGAGGCTGGTATAGTGGGTCTCAACATGTGACTGTTACTGCTACTATAAAGGAATTAGCTACCGAAAACACCCACCTTTTATAAAACTTGATGTTATTTTACATCTATAATTGTGACTTTAATCACAACAATGGATTTTAACTACTGTACGCTCGCTCTGGAACTTCACCTCAAAGATCAGCACAAAACAGCACAATAAAAATCTGATGCACCTTCAGCTTTTTTGGAATATACTTCTTGAATTATAACATAAATTGTCTGTGCACATTCTAGCCACATCACTCATCAGGGTAATTGAGCCTCCCGAAAAGGACTGCTGTGGTTAAGATTAGCTACATTCTTTGTATTATGAAACAAATGAATTGCATAATTAGATTTGTTCACAAATCCGGATTACTGTGGAGAAAAAAAAAAAGTTTGGGAAGTTTCTACGACAAAGCACCAGGAGACGCAGCAGGAAAAGAGCTTCTTCATTTAATTTGAAATAAAAAATATAGATCAAGAAGATTTTCTGAATACTTTGCCAAGACTGAGTCTTCCTATATTTCTAAATAGTGTTATATGAGCACTCCCTGGGTGTGAACATATATTAAATAGTACCCGTTTGAATCAGAAAAATTAAAACTATATATAGAATAAAAGTAAAAGTAAATATTAACTGAGCTTTATTGATAGTTTATTAACAATTAACAGCTCAAATATTTTAAAATTACCGATAAAATGTTTGTTTAAAATTGATACATATACAGCTTTAAGTAAAAAAGTTAGTTGTTTGTCTTAGGTCACAAAGCTAATAATGATGTGGTTGAATATGTTAATTAAAGGCTTACTTTATTTGTTTAAAGATGCAATATGTAAGAACTGGCCCGCCTGTTGAATTCATACTTAAACAAATATGGGGCAGCACGTCACCAGAGTAACTGCTATCTGCTGCCAACTATAGCTGCAGTTAGCGCAGCTAGCTGTCTGGACAGGGAGCTCGGAGCACCAGGTAAGTGTTTGTGTTTACACTGCTAGCGCAGGAGCTTTTGGATCGTGATGGGCTAGGGCATACTGGTTAGCATGCTAAACATGCTTTTTAATATAATGTCAAAACTTCCATTACATTCTGTAGATAACTTTAAGTACGTTTTAAAACTCTCCAACCAAATTGCTTACATACGGCCCCTTTAAGTTAAGCTTCATCTTTTAGCTAGCTTAAAGGTGATACACAGTGAAAAAGCTCAAATAACTAGATACATGGTTGGGTAATTAGCAAGAAATAATGGATAGAATAATTAAACGCACACAAAAAACTACTTATTGAGCTTTAGATGAGCTGGCGGGTGGATGTTTGCAACCTTCGAGCCAGGCTTCTAGCTTTCCCGCATGTTTACAGTCGTTATGCTAAGCTCAGCTAATCCCTTGCTTGCTGTAATGTGGCGGAAAAATGAGAGTGGTATCAATTTTCCCTTCTAACGTTGGGCAGAGGACAGATATTTACCGTATTAGAATGTCTAACTATTCCCTTAAATGCGTGTCATTAGGTGATGATGCACGCACTGTGGGACCACTGATAGAAGCATGAAGCATCAGCCTTCAAAAACATGGCACAGCACCCCCCTCTCATGCACACACAAACCGGGTAAATCAATCCCATGAAGGACACACGCACTGACCCATGTTTGCGCTTGTATATTTACTAATGTTAGCAAACACGTACACCCCCCCCCCCCACACACACATGCCTGCGCTTACACATAAGCGAAAGCATGCATGTAATGTGAACACTCCCTTGTCAGTTTGACAGTAGCCATGTGTCAGTCCATCCTTAAAAACCTCCTCACAGGGCGTAATGGCGGTTACAGGAGAAGCTGGGTGTTTATTTAAAGTGAAAACCATCACCCGGTTTACATTGGGGCTGAATGGACAAGCGGGACTGATTTATTTGTAAAAAAAGAAAAAAAAAACCCGAGCCAAGCTTGGCTGTAGCTCCTTGACAGACGTAGAGAGTAGTTCATCTTTTAGTGTGCTTTATTTGGACTTGGGATTGGGAAAGAGTAACATTAGCATCACTCATGGCGATCCGTACCGGTGGTGATTTGTGTTATGCTCGAGTTGAGCTAATTATTAATCCCCTCAGGTTGCCGCGACCTAGAAAAAAAATCAAGAGTGCACGATTTAAGTCAGGTCGATGAGATTTTTGTTGCAGGGACAAGGAGAGGGTGCAGTTCTGAGAAGCTTCCGTTTAAAAGTGGAAAAAAAAAAAAGTTTCGAGTACAGAGGTATGCTTTATCTGCTGGAGACTTTTTTTGCAGTCCAATGTGGTTTTTGAAACATATTCCACAGAGCACTCCCACGGCGCTGCCGATTGAATGGTTGTATTGATAAAGAAAGTGTGCGTGCGTGTGTGTCTGTTGGAGTCGATCACAGTCTGACCCGTGGGAATGTGTTGAGTCCGACCAGAAAATAGATTGCATTGAGAGCTAGAAATGGGAGTTTGGACCCTCTGGGAATCTCTGGCTGTCTGACTGTCCCCTAATCAGACTTTAAATATTTATATGACATTTTTACACAGAGCCTGTGTCGAGAGAGTGTGTTTGTATGTGTGGGGCGGTGTGTGTGTGTGTGTGGGTGATACAGAATTTGCCCTGAGCTTTATGGCAAACTATAAGACAGAACTGGACCGCTCCCCATGCTTTGCTTAGAATCAGGACCCTGGGGTGTCTGCCATCTGCAGCCTGGCATCAAGAGGCCTCATACAGATTATGTCATGACATGCCATCGGGGACAAGATTATTATTCCCACTGCAGGCATTTGACACTTTTACCTTTACATGCAAAGTCTTTCGTTAATGTCACTCAATAAAAACCTGGGACTCAATTCAACAGCGCCAGCAGAGTACCGTAGTGTCTGCAGAAATAATTACCAACCCAGGATACCTGTACCCTGGAGGGTGCTCCTGCGGTTGCCAAGGGGCCGGAGTGGAGTATCTCCATGTGGGAAAAAAAATAAATAGATTTATTTAAAAATAAAGCCTAGACAAAGACATATTGAGTCTGCTCCAACAACCTGAATAGGGAATGTGTGAAAAGTTATTATAATGCAAACAGAGAAGTCTAAACAGGTAACCAAAAATATATTTATCTGTGAATTTCATAAAAGATTAATATGAATAAACAGTTCAAATAGTCAAAAAAAAAAAAAAAAGATTAAAAAAATGCATGAAATTGTTGGATAAAAATGTATAAACATATAGCTGCAAGTCTTAAACAGATTAAGCTAACTATCCTAAGTGAAAAAGCCAGTAATGTTATGGTTGAATATGTTAGTTAAAAGTAGGCAAACTTTTATTTAAGCAAAAATTACAGTTAGGCTAGCTGAAAGATGAAGTAGCACGCTTAACGTTAATGATGAGTAAAAAAGCCAAAAGCAATGTAAAGATATTTGGATAATTAGCAAAAAAATAATGGATAAATAATCAAAAATGTTATCTCAAAGTAGAGGATAAACAGGTAGAATAGTTATTAGCGAGTTTAAAGGTAGCTGATGAGAAAATATGGTGAGAAAGCTAAATAAAATAAAATGAAATAGATAGCTTAAAAGAACAGAAAATGGTTGAACAATTAGCAAAAACAAAACAAAAAACACTGAAAACATTAGCTTAATGTTATGGATAAACAGACAAAATAATTATCGCTAGCTTAAAGTTAGCCCACGAAGGAAAATGGCGAGAAAGACGAACATAAAACGGTTGAAATTCATAGTGAAAAGTCATAGAATAACGTTTGAATAATCAGCAAAAAAATAATGGATACAAAATTGAAAATGTTGGGTTAAAAGTAATGGATAAACATTGGTGTGGTTATTAGCTAGCTTGAAGGTAGCATAAGAATAATGAGAACGAGAAAGTTGAGGTAAAAATAATAAAATAGATAAAGTAATGGATAAGTGGTCCAAAAGTCACTCGAGGTAGAATGATTGTAAACTTGACCAAACTGACCTGAACACCGACTGTATAAACACTTTATATGAAAACATTACCGTGACAATGAACACTTTTATAAATCAGTAGTGTTGACAACCATTTAAAAACAACAATGTAAAAGGGGCTGTGCTGAGGAACATCACACTGAAACGCTGAGAAACGACTGGTGTTCATGATGTCTGCCTTTTCCTGGCTTCCTGTTTTTACTGAATAGAGACTGTTGGGACTTCAAACACCTTCGCTATTTAAATCTTCGGTGTTTTCGGGCTGTTTCGATTTACTTAAACACTTCCTTGTCTAATTTTGAGTTTACGTTTTTAAGTTCAGCTCGTGGGCTTTGGCAGGAGGTTTCTCTTGCTCAGGATGTTGATCGGCTGTGTATAATGCGCATTATCCTCTGCAAGACGTATTGAGGGCTTATTTCGGTAAGACACACCAGCTCTTTAAATCAGAACCCGGCCTGCTCGCAAGCTTTCCCCACCATCTTTATTCTATAAACTGCACGCCAAAGCCAAGAAGAGTTTTGGCAGCGGCTGGCCGGCTTTTTTTTTGCTCCATTATTCTAATTGCCTTTAACCTGTAATCAATATTTACAGCACAGACAACCCACAGGGCTGAAGGACTAAGCATTTCTCCCTTTTCTCTTGCCTCTGATTTGATTAAGGCAGACTGCGGGCCAGAGTGAAAGTGCACTTCCTGGTTATGGCTCGGGACAATCGGGTGATTTTCTTTCTCCAAAATCCCAGTGTGATAACTCTTGACCTTCCAGCGCACCTCTGGAGTCAAAGCGTCTTCTTGCCCTCACGGTGAATCGAACAATCTGCTCGATACGATCGACCTTTGTCATGTATTGTTTGCGGAATGAAAAGGCCTGCAAATGGGAGAACAAATAAAAAGGTCAGATAAAAAGAGCGGAGAAGGTGAGACCGAGGCGAGGACGCGCTGACAAAGATGAGAGAGAGCAGCAGAGAAGAGGGTAAGTGGGATGAGGGAGGGGAAGAAAGAGGGCCCGGAAAAGGAGAAGAAACGGTGAGAAATCAAGTCCTCCGGAGTGTGAAAGGCCAACAGCCCATGCTGTGATTCCATCTGGCCTCCTCGCTCGGCGTGTGTGTGTGTGTGTGTGTGTCTGAACGAGTGGAATAGTGCCAGAGCGAGAAATGACCCCATATATGTGTTTGTGTATGTAAGCTTGAGGCTGCATATGTGTGTTTTTGTGTGAGAACACGGCCGCTCGTCTGTGTTTGTTGGCAAGTCCACGCATCATGCCTGCAGCCTGCGTGTGTGTGTGTGTCTGATGTGGATGAGGAGTCGACAGCCCCTCGGCGCTACAGTGTGTCATTGCCTGACCTGTATACAGTCAATGGGGACACATCTGTGATATTCGCGGTACATGAGGCTGAGAAAGCCAGCCAGAGGTGCTAAGCGCGGGTTAAAAACTTAAACTTGAATATTTGAGCGTTGCTGCCTGTAAATCCATGTATTCATTTTGACCATTTTAAAGCTCATACGTATCTAAAGCCTGACCGCTGAGGTCTATCTCATACTGCTGTGTTGGTGTTGCTCCTAGATCATAATTAATTTTGCTGCAGGAACTTCAGCTTCTGATACACCCACTTCTGGATCAAGCCTTCTTGGCTGGATGGGTAAAGGAACAGGTCACCCAAAAATTAAAATCCAGTCATCGTCTATTGACCCTCGTGCCAATGGAAAGTTGAGTGAAGTTTAATAGTCCACACATTTTTATGGAGCATCACGGCAAAACAACGCTGCAGCCCTCTCCTAAACAACTGAAGTAGATGGGAACAGAAAAAAAAAAAAAAAAAAAACATGAAATGGCTCCATGCAGGTCTGACGTAATCCAAGTCTCTGGAAGCTCCAGGGTCACACGTATGTTTTTTTTTAAAAAGACATCATTCACACCCTAGACGTGCTGTTGGGCTGCATGCATACACTTCAGATGGGGTGTGCGCTACAGTGAAGATTTTGGCTACAAAAGGTTATTGGAAAACTTCCTTTCAAATCATTTTTGGAGCCATTTTAAAAGAAGTCCCAATCCTCTGTTGTTATGTACATCTACATGGCTGAAAAATCACTTCCTGGTATCACAATAACCTGATATTCCAACGGTATTAACAGTCTTATTTGAGCCCGTGTGAGGGACTGCACTCCTGATATTTTGTTGTTGACAGAGCCAAACGCAGAGGTTTTTCACGTCATTTTGTGTTGTTTTTTTTTTCATAATCAATCGCTCAATTGTCACTGGTTAACGGGCGTCAGGCTATCAAAAGCTGAATTAACCAAAACTGTCAACCCTATCAGAGAGCCCAGACCAGGTCGAAAGTGGTACAAGAGCCTGACACAAATGTTCAAATGACCGATGGACGTGTCGTCTCGAAAGAAGCTTCTGATCTCAAACAAGCCGACATTTATCTTTCTGAACCCTGTGTGCCTGATTCCCAGCATGTGTGTGATCTTTGCCACCATCTCCCTAAATTAACCTCCACTGTGGATGAATCACATTTGCAGTTCCAAAATGCCGCACATATGAGCAGACAAAAATGAGTTCACTCGGTTCGCTCCCCGATTAGAAAAATTGGAAATAGCCTTGGCTTGCGGTTAATAGAGATTGGATTCACCGCGTCTGGAAAAACAAAATTAAATGATCGGCATCCCATTTTTAGTTTTTCAGTTTTTCTTGTCTTCAGAGTTGAAAATCTAACTAGACCAGAATTTAATGAGCTTCACTGTTTTGTTTTTTTTTTCTTCATTTGGCTCGGTGATGAATGGCAGCTAATCGTGTTTTTCATGCTAATGTCCTGTTTCAAATTTGCACGACACGCACTGAATCTTGGAGGGGTCCCCTGTGGGCCCCCGAGAAGATCAGATGGAGGTGACACAAACAACAGCAGGAAAACTATCAAAAGTGAAAAGAGGCAGCTGTATCTGTACTGTACACACTTTTTGTACAGTATGTTTATGCTGGTGCGTGAGTTTTTAAGCCACGCTCATGCACTTCATCCTCAGCCTGCGAATACTCACTCTCCAGGGAGCTCATTATGTAAATAGCCTACAGTAAGTTGGTGACCTTAAAGGAATCTCTAGCATTTTAGCACACTTTGCCCTTTTGGCCTAATTCAGCTTGTGATAAACATCCACACGGCACGATAGCAAAAAATAAATAAATGCAAGTCTTGCATCATAATCCCCCCCCCTTCAATAACAAATGGTGATGAAACAAACAGCCTTTTAAATCCCTCTGAATCCTCCCTCCTTCGCTCCCCGAGCACTGTCTTGTCCCTAAATATCCCCTGACCCACTTCAGGCTTTCGTCGGAGACGGTTTGCATGCTGTTGCATAAAATGAAGTCTGAGGTTCGCCGCTGCCGTGGCGCCAACAGTCTGAGGGGCCGATCGACGAGAGCCGTGTCTACGGAGGTGTGAACAGTCGAAAAACAAAACAATTACAACGAGGGATCTACCGAGTGTGTGCGCCGAAGCTTCTGTCACTCAAGTGATAAAATTAGAAGCATTTGTGCGGGTTTATTAGTGATTCAATTCTGGGTGTCTCGTCTCTTATCACAAAACAGGGCATGGTTGCATGTCTAATGTGATTTTTGACTGATATAAAACTGTAAGTCAGTTAGAATTTTTATAACTTCCTAATGATGAATGAGTCACAACCAGCCACCCAGGGGAGTCGTGCGGTGCGGAGCCACTGCTGTGCCAGTCTTTATTCAGGGACAACTCTATTTATACAGCACTTTTCATACACGACATGTTCCCTCAAGTGCAAACATCGAAATTGATATGGAGTTGGTGCCAGTGATGTCACGGCGGAGCGACCACACCCTTGACTCCACCTGTAAAACACTGCAGCGGCGTGTGGAGGTCCGCAAAAGCAAGATTATCAGGGGGTGTTCAGTTCAAACTCAACATCGACAAAGATTGATTCAATCATGATTCCCCCCTCCAGTCCCCTAAATCTCTCAGGCAATTTGTGTCAATGTGTCTTTATTTTGAACTCACACTTGGTCATCAGTAAGATTAGACTTAGACTTAACTTTATTAATCCCTTTGGGAGGTTCCCTCTGGGAAATTGAAGTTCCATATCACACACAGCACTGTTAAATATACATATACATAAATAATATAAAATAAAATAACACTGTAAGAATAGAGGAGAAATATATATGTAAATATATATGTTTGGCCTTTTCTATATAGTTGGCTCTTTACAGTTATTTTTTAATACTTGTCATTCTGACTGCTGGAAAAGCCCTAAAATTAAACTATTTTTTATGACGGAGGGCAACAAATGAATAGAGGAGTGTCACAGCCTGTGGAAAGACACTGCTTTGTAGACTGCTGGCACAGAACGGCACTGAGACGCTCACCTTTGTCACGTTTCATGTTTTAAAAATACACCACCACTTTCTTTCACATGCTTCCAAAACAAAGGCACAGTCATTTCAGATCCAAATCTTTAGACAGAAGGCGGTGGTGCTCATACCACTTTAATCCACAGGGGTCGCCAGAGTCAAAAAACAATCAAAGTTCCTTGTAGACGCTTTAAATTACGTATTTAATAATAAATACTTTCATGTAATGATCCTAATTCATGATTCAGTAAATAGAACTAAGAGTTAAATAAAACCTACTCTGGATTTTAGTCAGTCAGATTGTTCTAGACTCTCTCTTCTTGTTTCACTAAGCTCATTAGCTCTATTAGCTATGATTCTGTAACCGCCTGTGAGTTGGGGCGTTTTTACCTAGCAGCAGAAGCTGCTATTTTTTTTTATAGCTAAAACAGGGTCATTATTAGAGCCAATACCCACCGGTTGGCTTATTTGACATGAATTCATTAGTAAATACTCAAATAGATGTTCCAACATAAGCTTGGCAGATGTCATCAAAAGCTAATGGTTTCAGCCAATCAGCCCCTTCTAAAGCTCCTCCAGTGAGCAGATACAGCTGGAGTCAGCTTCTGTAAAGCCCTGACCATTCTATAGAGAGTCTTGGACAGTCACAGGATGGGAGATGAACTTAAACAAAGACATTTTATTTTGGCGGGTTAGGGTCTTTTATTACAACCATCTGAATTCAGCGAAATCCAAAGAGATTCAGCGCTCTGATTTGTCCACCGTCCAGCCAGACGCTGCCGGAAAAATTATTCTTTTTTGGCCTGGTGGACCCAGACAGAGTGGCCTTTTACTGGGCTGCAGTAAAGAACGCCAGCCTCCTCTAGCTATTCATTATCTTAAGTGTGTCTGCAGCAGACAGTGAACGGTGCACGATGGGAAGGACTGCTGAAACGAGCTTTTCAAATGGGAAGATCTCACAGGAGACTGTTAATTAACAAGCGGATGCGATTGCGTCTGATTAAGATGGCTGACGTTCGTGTGTTGTTTTCTATTTCCAAAAAAAGTAACTTACTATTTGGTCTTTGTTTTGAAGCACGATTACTGCTTCACAGATGTACCCTCGGGAGCAGAAAGTCCTGCAACCAATTATTACTTTTCTGTTCATTCAAAAGATTTGGAGGTTGGTTAAAAAAAAACATGTTGAGAAAACACTAAATGGTTTGTATCATGGCTACTACAGCTACAGGCTCAAGAGGCTTTCTCTTTTTCAATTTCTACTCTGCTGCACTGACAGTGAACAGAGTGATTTCACAGCCACCGATTCAGTATGCTCAATCAGCCGAAGAGCCACCAACAAGGGCTGACAAGTGCCAACAATGTGGGACACACTACAGCAACATGGGCCACAGACGCTTACCGTCAGTCCTAAACCACCGAACTTAGCCACTTCTGCTGAAATCACCTGAAATCACCTTCTCTGACGTAATCTGGTGTGACTTCACATCTGACACTTAAGTCTTTTAGTCTAAGGATCGCTGCAGTTTTGTGCGATAGCCACCTGATAATCTACGAACGACAACTTATCTGAAGACAGAAAAATCTACCTTAAATACAGAATGGAAGGCATAATTGATATAAAAAAGTTCACGAGTCAGGAGAAATAAAAGTCAGACACATGACAGCCCTGAATTGTGTTTTGAATGAGTTGATAAAGAGCTGTCTCAGGTCAATCAGCCTCACCTGTCAGTGTGCACCTTGACGCGTATCAAACCATCAGTGTCTTCGCTATAATGAGCCAGGAAGAGGAGCAGGAAGGGGCTGATTAAACTAATCTTGTAACTGACTGCCTCCATTTTCTAGTGATTAAACACTGTAAATGTTAAACGCTTGCTGCTGCTTCAGTGAGACAGGAAGAGAAACTCTGCTGTCTGTGTGTGTGTGTGTGTGTGTGTGTGTGTGTGTGTGCACGCGCATGTGTGTGTGTGTATAGTCAGGTGTAAAAATACCAGACTGTGAAAATACTCCACTACAAGTTAGATCATTTAAGCTACTTTATGCAACGTTAAGTATTTTTCATCTACAACAAAGTGTGATATTCTATCAGATCAACATGTGTGTAGCGTCACTGTACTATGAAGAAATAAAAGTGTTGCCATCATATCATTATTACATATGCATGGTTATACACCCGGTAAGTATTCAGCAAGGTAAGTACTAATGTACCTGAATGTAATATACAAGGCTATATTGTTTACACAAACACAGAAAGACTGAATGCATTATATCAAATATGAACGCACAACATCACAACATAAACTGCATTACACTGAGGATTAAACACTGTATCCTAAAAATATATGAAAACATACATAAATGCTAGAACATGCTTATGAAACTAAGGCTAGCTCAATCTTAACTGGCTATTATATCCAGCAGATATAATTAACATTTGGTCAAAAGACTGTGCTTATATCAAAGACACACCATATCACAATGTGCATGCTCACAGGTAATGCCTTCTCAAGGGCTATGAACGCAGGATGGCAATGGATGAACAGATAACAGCTTTCCTGCAGCACACATGCTGTTTACAAGTTACTGACTAACTTCCTGACATACAGGAAGTAGAAATGCAATGCCCAAACACTGCATGATGGTAACTGACCAGCAGGAGTCACTAAAAAACACTGAATAACTGGCAGAGTCAGAACACCAACACTACCCAGGTGCCGCAAGCTCAAAGTAGAGACCGCTAGCTGCATCGCTAACTGAGCTAACTAGCTAACAGCAGCCACTGTTAGTAGCAAATAGTGGTTATTCTGGTGAAATGCTGGCCGATAGTTGTTTTGAGTATGAATATAACAGATGGCTAATTCTAGGTATTGCCCCTTTAGAGGTACTACATGTTTCCTCAGCACATGAATGAACACAAAATCTTTCAGATTATCAGAAAGATTCTGCTTCAAAATCACCAAATTCAGAGGTACATGTTTTTTACTGGATTGGAAAAGTATTTAAAAAAAAGTAATGTTTAAAAGTAACTAGTAACTAAAGCTGTCAGATAAATGTTGAGGAGGAAAGAGTACAATACAGTAGCACAAAATGGAAATGCTCAAGTATAAATAACTTACATTTGTACGTAAATACAGTACTTGAATGGACGTAGTTACATTTTACGACGACTATACGACCTCAGTTGGAGTCACATTTTTGTTCACCTGATGAAATCCAATAGTGTTTTTTCTTTTAGCTCTGGTTTGGTCTCAACCAACATTCATGTAAAATATATTCGCTATGAGATTTTCAAGTCTCTTCACCAGCTGGTCCATACAGATATCAACAGCACACCAGTACTTCTGTTTTTGTGTGTGCATGCGAGTACAACACAGGGAATGCCCTCTAGCTGAGACTATGAAAAAGTGCATCATTATCTCCACACTTAAATGATTATGGCGTTTCCCTCCTCTGTGGTACAGCTGGCTGTTCTTCCCGCCATTGTGGCACTTCGGAGCAACCATTAACACTTCTGACAAGCCAGATGACACGTTGTATTAACATGTGGTGTGTCCTCTTTATAAGGTGCCTCCTTCAGGCCATATGCTACATTTTTTTGCTCCACTAGTGGTATGATAATTAAAGCAGAGATGGTAATAATGGTCTACACCAGAGTTTTTCCAACTGTGAGGCATTAGGCAAAGATACTTCATGTCTAGTAAGAAAATAAAGGGATTTTGGTTATTGTTGTTTTTGGCCCATGAATTTGACTTGGTCATCAACATGGTTGGCAGAAGCAGTAGTAGCACTGGCATGTGACACACAGCTCATGAAGGTAATTAAGATACTATGCAATAATTTGCATCTTGTACTCTTTCTCTGAGCCCCCTATAGCCTCCCAATTATAGGAACTGCGGGAACCTAGAGCAGGATTATCCCCCTTACTGAAATGAGACATAGAGTTTATAACAAAAAAAGGAAGAGGGTGAAGGTGAGGTTTACTGACAAAACTGGAATCACAAAAACAAAAATAAAAGCAGGTAAAAGAGAAAAAACAAAATCTTAAGAGTAATACAAAGAACAAACCAGAAAGAGGAAGAAGAACTGATTAACAAATGGAGTGCAGGTGAGCAGGGAACGGGGCGGGAAAAAAGACAAAGACAGGAAGTGGAGAGTAACACATGAAACATGAGGATAGATCGACAAAATAAAACAGGAAACAACTCAACAAAATCCTCAAACCACGACAGAACAACAAACGTAGAGACAAAATCCATTAATATAAACTTTGTGCATGTTGAACCATAAATATCTTTTATATTACTTAATACCACTTTAACATGGTTATTACATTTTTATAGATTCTTGCTTTGTGTTGAAAAACTGGGAACACATACAAAAAACAAGAACAATTTTAAAGAATTGTGTAACTGTTTAACATTCAGGGGTTCACCAATCAAGGTTTGTGTAACTACAACAGCAATAAGGTTATATGAGCTTAGTTTCAGAACAGTAGTTCTCAGAATAATGTATTTCAAAGGAGTCAAGACAGGGGAAAATGTTATACTGCCTGAAAAACTCCCTTACGGTATTTATAGCCGCAGCACAGTCTACCACCCAGACACAATTCTGATCCATATGCATCATCAAAATGAAATGTTAATCAGGCACATAAAAGTGCAGCTAATCAATTCTGTTTGTACTACTCTAAGAAACACTGTTACCCCAGCCGAGGCTGCCAAGATACTGTTTCATGGAAAGTCTTTTTTCTGTTACAGAGCGCTGTATAAGCTGCAACAGATCTGGACAAACACAGAGTGTAGACTGCTGGATGCTGAGCTGATGCTTCTCCTCAAGCTCACTGAGGGACTGACACACACATGGATCTTCATTCGGTAAATATTCACAAATCGTTCAGATGATGGAGCGCGACCCGGAGCTGCTCGTTTTTACTGGTTCTAAAACAGTGAGATTTGCTGGCAGCGGGCAGATATAGGATTAATTCAGCTGAGCAGTCTGTTAATTATCACAGTGGTTAAAAAGTTGATTTGAAGAGACATCTT
This sequence comes from Sparus aurata, assembly GCF_900880675.1. NCBI lineage: Eukaryota > Metazoa > Chordata > Actinopteri > Spariformes > Sparidae > Sparus > Sparus aurata. Next base: position 11,945,372 of record NC_044205.1, read on the forward strand.
GGAATACAAGTGCAATAAACGCAGCTATTGTTGAGTTTATATCAGTCAGCGCACAATTACCTTCCAATCAATCCAAACAAAGGGGGCGTTTTGGAACACAATAGACAGACGTAGATAAAAGGTTGCTTTTTGGGTCGGAATGAAATTAGTGTTTTTCTCTGGAATGTCTAATTTTCAATTTCCATAATGGTTCAAAAGGTTACGGAAATGAAATTACAATCGAAAAATAGAAAAAGCAACGTCTGCTTCATGTTGTATCTCTTCTTTTCCCTTCTACACTTTTAAGAGTCGCTCGCGCTTTGAGCAGCGCGGAGCTAAGGAAATCCTCTCAGACAAAAAGAGCTCCTTATCTTCCTCTCTCCACAATAATGGGAATCCAATACATTTTATTACTCATAGAAATTCTAATTAATCCCGGGTTTATAGAATGAGGCCAATCAGTCAATATTATCTACAGTCGGCGCTGGATGCGGCCTTAGCCGTGGAGTGGAGCGAGGACTCGGAGATGACAGAAAGTAATATCTCATTTCTGAGTCGGAGAAGAAGCGGGCCGGCCGCCGCAGACACACCACACTTCTGTATTGAGAACAGCCTGACGCTGCATCTCGGGCCGACTCTTTCTGCTTCACTTCACTCACTTTGCAGATGAGGTTGGCAGCGTCGGCCCCGCTCCGTATTTCAGACTAATTTATGACCTCTGCAGAGGAGGGTGCATTAGGATGATCAGCCGCGTCAAACCTCTGCCACGCTGCAACAACTGGCCATGAGAAGGCAGAAGAACACACCAACACACACGTGGAAATGTGTGTGTGTGCGTGTGTGTGTGTGCGTGTGAGTACATGCATTCAATTAAAGCTGAAGTATATTCCATTTGCACAGCTTTAGCAGCACTCCAATCTGAGGAGCCACTCTCCATGTCTACTCGCAGCTGTATGTATATTTTTTTTCATTTGGAAGACTTTCCATGCAACAGTGCTGCCCTCCATCAAAACTGACATTATTATTACAGCAGTTTTTAGAGTCATTTTCAAGGCTTTAAAGGCTTAAAACAGGTTGGTGGCTTTTTATTCAATGCAATGCGAGACAAGGTTGTTCGCAAGACTCTGGAGCTCTAGTTAAGTCATGTGTGTCGAAGCTACCTGATCACAAAACGGCAACCTCCAGGGCCGAGGACTACCTTATCTAGACTAGATAGCTAATTTGCCTGTCGCTGACAACAATATCTGTGTAAATTGTTTTATAATTCATTCTTTTAAATGATAATGAAGGTGCACTCTGTAGTTTTGAGGAAGAAATTGAGAAGAGCAAACTTGACAACAGTGGCGGTTCTAGGGGGGGGCCAACAGGGGCCAGTGCCCCCATAACTCTGAGTCTGGACCCCCTTGTGGCCCCCCTGACAGTGAATCTGCATTAATAATACAATGACAGATTTCTTGCAATGATTTTGTTCTGAAGGGAAAGGCAAAAATTAAGTGTCTCAGCAGTTTACTACCCAATCAAAATTGCTGAAATTGTAAACACTGCTTTGTCTGAATGAGGGATTTATCCTTTTTTCCAGGTTGTATGTGCCCCCTAACAAATAAGCCGGCCCCAACCTGGCCCCCCTATTAAAACTGGCCTAGAACCGCCACTGCTTGACAAGAGTTTGACTTTGGTCAAACAAACTAAATAAACAAACTCTTAGCTTTAATGACTGACTAAACTGAATAAATTGATCTTAGTGGACAACACAATTTCATACTATTTTACTTTGTTTAAATGTGGCGGACCCTGCCACCTTTCTAGCTTCAAACAGTGTTTTGGGGACTTTATTGGCCCCCCGAGAACAGCTTTTAAATATTAAAATTCTGAGTTTTAATCTTTTTCAAAACTACAAAGTGCCCCTTTAAATCTTAAAATGATATATAATGAATTACTTGGAGTGACAGCTAGCTGCTGTCTAGCTAGCCACCTCTTTGCACACTTTTGGATCAGCCGGGAGGTAAACACGACAGTGACACGGTGCACAACTAGAAGAACGTTTTTTCTGCTTCACATGCTGGTGTGTTCATTGTGACTTTCTTTTTTCAATTAAAAGGTTATGTCAGTAACCTATATCATGACCTACTCCGATAAAGCTTTGGGGACTCACAAGAGACAGATAAAAAAAAAAAGAAAAAGAAAAAAAGAAAAAAAGCTCTGAAAACCTTGGATTTCCTCCAACATTTCAACTTCTCATAGAGCGGCAAAGTTGGAGGACTGATTCTTGGCTGTTCTAAAGTCAAAGCCACATTAATTGTCTGAAGAGGTGATGTTAGATGACTCATAAGTGCTGCACCTGTACGGTTTGGATTGACATGAAACGCTCCTGGTTGAATAAGTGCAAATTACTCACAACTGTGCGAGAAAATATCTGGTTATTTCATTTTAACACAGAGTCAGAGGTACAAGGCCGTGTACATAGAAATGTTAAGTGAGAAGTTAACTGCCATTCAGGGTGAGTTATTGAGAAGGAACATCCAACCACTGAGCTCAAAGCTGCACCTCTGACAGTGGACAAAAGCAAAAGATTTTCACAGGCTGACTATTACTCCTTTTTACTAATAAACTGACCTTCACGCGGATATAAAATGGGTGATAATACAGTCAGTCTCAAGTGTCCCTTCTCTTTTCGGAGCTCCTGCAGGACTTTCTTCCCTTCCCCCCTTCACCCAGTCCGACGAGGGAGGGCATATGTATAGCCAACAGGACACAGCCACAACTTTGCCTCGAGCGCTGACCTCCTCCGATGACAACCATATGCTCCTCTATTGAATATGTATGACTGCGGGAAGAGGCTCGACACGTGAAATTCAGTGTAGTGTAGTTAACATCCTTAAGGAGTCTGAGCGCTGAAGACTCCCGCTCCCATAATGTAAAGTTGATGTCGACATCATTACACCATTAAACTTATTACACCAGTGATCTTGTGACCAAAACAAGACTGTTTTTCATTTTTTATGACTCTATCTATCACCATTCCCTGAGTGGCTTAACAACAATATAATAATAGCTGTTGGTTCCATTATTTACTGAGAGCTCTAGGGTCCGTTTTCTGTTTGTTTTCTCTTCTCTGTCGTCGGGAGTTGATTTATTTCCTCCGGGGGTCAAGGACATACGGCCATTTATTTCAGCGAGAAACACATGGTGGAGAAAAGTCAACATACGGACGAGACGTTTAAGCGCGGGAATAAAAGTGGATAGCGACAATGATCTCCTCATGCCTCGACAAACACAAGTGTTTATGTAGCAGGAAACTGGAGGTGTGAAGTGGCTGAGAGCTCAGTTTGGCACAACAAAGAGGGTGGTTCAGCTGATTACTCTTGTTCGCCATCATGTGTGTCTCAGACACTGATGATGAGACCGACTGGTTTCCACATTTAAAAAAATTGTACTCATCAGGGTATGGATAGCAAACACCATGGGCCAATATGAGGTGATATACATTATTAGTCAGAGGAGGTCCTCTCAGCTCTCAGCAACTGAGACTCATGTCAGCCTGAGTTCACATCATTATCAATTTAACAGGAAGAGCCCAAGTAAACACATATTTTCCTCTCCGTTTCAGCTGTCCATCCAGACTAAAACAGAGTTTTTCAACAGCTTTTCCTTAACAGCCTCCAGAGTGTGTAAATCTTAAAACAGCAGATTGGTGTTCCAGTATGTACAGTACGTGCTGAGCAGAGCTTCACTGGCAGTGTGCCAGTAAAGTCAAGAAGTCGCCTCTAACTTTGTCTGCGTAAGCCGAATACACAGCAGAGCTATTGTAAAATAGTGATTAAAAAATAAGTACTTTATTACTGAAGCACAGCAGGTTGGAAATGACAGCTGGTTAAAGTTTAGGGGCTGCTATTAGTTAAGGTTATTTAAAAAATATATTTCAATAAAAATAAATATACTGTAAACTTGACTTTATTAAAACCAACCCAACCGCCAAAATGAATACTGGAAATGTAAGTTTAGGCATACTACATTGCCAAACTATATAATATGTTGCACCTCTCTGTTTCATTTGGGTACGTTTTCAGTTTTATGTTGTGATAACATTATACTTCTGATTTGGTTAGGTTGAGGCACAAAAACCACTTGTTTGGGGTTGGAAAATAAAAAGTGTTTCTGTTTCAGTCACCACCAACCCAGCTGGAGATGTCCCAACGAGTTGTTAAAAACACCCAGTTATGTCGCCACAATCTAAGTTAGAAATTGTGAGGTTAAGCCAAAGACATCCAGTGGTTTCACACTTGTGTCGGAGGACTCAGTCTTGAACAGTTGTCGCTGGCTTGGCAGCTTTGCAGCTAGTTTGATCTTCATCCGCCATCCCTTCCATCTCCTGACATGACCGTCTGCTCATATATATGTAACCTGAGTGTGATATGTATATCGCCAAGGGGTTGAAGAAGGAGGGATGTGGCTCGTGTTGTTCAGGTGTTTCACTTTGGACACAAATCATTTTATCCTGAAAATAACATTATAGAGATGTACTCCATAAATTAGCTCAGCAACAGAATAACTGATTTGCATATAGTGCATTCTAATTAATTCTGAGCTGTTTTCAGAGAGCCCAAAAAAAACAACGTCCCATAATTCCTCAGTGTCGCTGTTTGTTGTGTTATGTTGACATATTGCAACACTTTCCACCGATGCTGCTCAATAATTAATGGACTATCATGCTGCTGCCAGTGTTCCTCCACTGTTTGGGTTGACTGAATTTTGGATCGGATCAGATTATGCTTTGGTCCAAAACTTTTGGACATATCAAAACCCGTACACGCAGAGGGCCCTGCGGCTCCTCCATCATTTATGATGTACTATCTGGATTTTTTCACTGGCCAAAAAACATACTTCAGCATTGAGAGCTGAAACTCTCCTGCTTATATTCTCACAGTGACTACACAATCTGTGATGTCATGCCGCTGTGATGCACCTTTGGCCTCTCAGGTTACAATGATTTTCAGACGGAGGATCAGGTTATTAACTCCAGGGCCAAACATTCGCTTCGGAGGTGTAATCACCCCGTGGAAGCTCGCTGGATGATATCACTCTAGCAAAACACCTCTCTGAGGAGGGTTACGAATCCATACAGGGGCCGACTCGCAGTAACATGATATCACAGCCATGAGAGCAGTTACAGTCAATTGCATGTGCTGCACTGGGTGATGAGAAACCCTTAAATGTGGAGTGAGTCACGCCCTTCTACACGCCCGTTAGATGTTGCCACATTACTTGTTTTTCTAACGCTGGAGCAACAACTGATGACTGGCAAGATATTATTATTGTAATAAATTATGTATTGGATGAACTGCGGTTCACCAGATTATCAGTGGGTGCTCTCAATTCTTCAGCCATGGGATTTCATGAAATGTTTTATTTAAAGGGGCAGTATGTAGTTTTGGAGCGAAAAATCAAACTCAGAATTTTAATATTCAAATGTTATTATTATTATCATTATTTCCAATAATGCAAACTCCGAAATATTCATTTTTTCCACAACTGAATAAATGAGCTTTTCCCAGAGGAAAATCCCCCAGAACACTGTTTGAGGCTAGAAAGGTGGCAGGGTCTGCCAGATATAAACAAAGTAAAACAGTATGAAATTGCCTTGTTCTTTGAAGCGATGGTTCAGGTCTTCTGATGTGGGGTTCTATGAGGTACTTATACTAACTCAGTGTATTACCTGCAGCAGATGACCATCACCCCCCCATGTTGAGAGTCAGTGCAGAGCAGTGTACTGCTTAAAGGAAACCTACAGAAAGACATATTTCAGCCATCTACAAGAAGGCCACCTAAGAAATATACATTTGGGGACATTTCTTGCCTTTCTTAGCCCTCTGTGTAAACAATAAATCTATGAAATGACATGTCACTCAAAATAAAGGGGTAATTAACACAATACATACATCAAAGACCCTGTAAACATTCAAGGAAAAAGAACTAGGACAAAAACGAGGGGAATTACAGAGATGAAGAAAGACAAATGAGAAGGAGACAATGGAAGCAAACTGTCTTAAGTGTAGCATTTTCTGTCCTTGAAGGACCTTTACTGAATTTAATCTTGGCGGGGGTGAAAAAAATCACAATGACGTCAACACGAGCTGCATGAGACAAGTGTGAAATCGGCGGCAAGTAAAGAATAGCAGAACACATGAAAACAAACTGTGGGAGGAAGGTGTCTGTGTTCCAGGAGGAGCTGTGACGAACGCTGGGCTGAGGAGAGCAAGGAATTCACCGGAACGCAACAATTCAAAGAATCCGGCAGATACATATTCGAAAGATCAAGGCGGGACCTTGAAATATTTCCATCAGGCAATAATAAAGACTTTTTTCCTTTACTGTACGCTGCTGAAACTCAACAACTTAATTCATTCCTCTGGGGACAGACAGGAAGTGCTGTTCGCCTGCTGAGAGAACACACCTGGTTGCTGTTGGAGCCACAGGTTTGTTTGTGAGAGGCGGAGGGAGGCGGAGGGGTGAAGGTCATCTCTCTGCCACATATCAAAGCGTCGCGTCAGTGAGTTTGACCTTTCAGCACGTCGCCCTCGCCCAAATACCAAAACACTTATGTTAACCAGGGTGACACCGGGACCCCGCTGCCTTTCATTTACCCTAATAAAATGCATTAAAGCCGCCGCACATGCAATCAGGCCGTCCTCACACGTCGTTGCACACAGGACAAACACAGCATACACAAACTCACAAGCAGCCGGTATGCGCATACAAATAAACCAAACTATTTACAATAGCGTGACGCCTATAATGAGTGTTTGAAGCCGCACTGGTGGTTTGCACTGGTGGTTGTGTGTTCTGTTACAGTACCACCTCGTCTTTTCCAAAGACATTTAGAGATACGTATCCTGCCTTCCAGGGTGGTATCACCTAATGCCAGAATCCATTTCCAGACAACTAAAAACTTAATTTTTACCATCCATTGTGAGTCTCTGTTTGTGTGTGTGTGTCATCATGGTAAAATTGGGTCCTGGTGACATTTATGCTGTTTTCTATCCAATCTGCTGGCATGGCTCCACTTGGTTTGACAGCACCACTGGGCTACCTACTTGAAGGTGTGTCTTTGAGTACTACCAAAGAAGCGCTAACAAACTGACTGCGCTAATTAAGTTTGTTTTATTTACTATCGTCTTCAGAATAACAAACGGGACACAAACTTTTAAAAAGCGGTTTCCTGCACAGACATGGGTTGAGTATCGATTTGCAACATGCAACTGTTTAAAGGGGAGACAGCCTGCTTGGAGGCGGGGCAGTCGCTGTTTGGCTCTGCTCTGGACTAGGTCCATTGGCGACGCAGTAAAACTGGATGGAAAAGTGCTGCAAATGGATACTCAAAAACAAGAAAAATTGCCTTTGTGAGAATATGGTACCATGTTGTAACAATTTCACAGGAATTTCTTATTGCCAGTTTACGCAACAATGGTGAGGGTGGCAGTTTCAAAAGATTACACTCTGGAGCCGGGTTTCAATAGTTTGCATCTTCTGGCCTCCAAAACAATGTTGTCTGAACGAACGGCTGAAACACAAGAGCAGTTTACCGTTTTATACAAAAATGTTTTTCATGTCATGAAAAAGACGGGTGCAGTCAAAGCAAAGGTGCCAGACGTACGGAGGTAGGGAGCAGGGAAGGGAGCCCGCTTTATGCCCCTGACTCACATTTGTTCTAAGTTGGAGATTGCTGTATCCCACTTTGAATCTCGTCAAAGGGATTAGGTGATGGCTGACACCAGCTTCTTCGCAAAATCTGTGTGAAACGCTACGAAAGTGCCCTCCAGGGTTGTCCTTACAGTATCCTTTCTCCATGCTGGTACCCTTCTTATGTTTTTTGCCCCTGCCCCTTCAAACATCCTCAAGTCCACCACTGGTCCCGCCCGACTGCATAATGTGAAGAATGCATAATGTTAAGGTGCCTTGTATGCCTTCTGTTCTGTGCCGGCAAACAAAGCGCATCTTTTCAATCACTATTATACTTTCACTGAGTCTATCTACACACTCTCAGGCTGGCTACAGTAATAATAGCAGCACTTTTCCGTGACTGCAGCATTGTGCTGGCGCCTCTCTCGCACCGGGAGAGACTCACTTCCAAAAACAACTCTGCTGTACTCAGGCTACCAGACCACCTGTGGAGGCTCAGCTGGCAACACAAAAAGTCCTGTTGTCCCCTTTGATTCGGGCGCAGTGGTCATATTATATTATAGAGAAACGGGACAATTACGTGCGGGATAAATGGTGCGAATTGTTGCTTAATTCACGCCCCAACAAAGCATCACAACTGGGGAAAAACAAGTTTCCCCTTATCAAAGCTGATTATCTCCATCCTCCCGCCGGAAACCGAGAGGAGCGTCTGTCGTTGCATCCGTTGACAGGATGCGATATTTGGAGCCATCGGTGGTGATTGTCTGCTGACTCATCACAACAGGAGCTCAGAAAGAGGCCCCGTGAGTCATCGGCGGAGAAAGGTCAGCTCAACTGGACATTTAGCTCCAACGTGGCATCGAAGAGGAGAGAAGAGAAGAGAAGAGAAGAGAAGAGAAGAGAAGAGAGGAGAAGAAAAAAGTTAATTTCACACTGCAGGATCATCACTTTAAAAACTGGTCTGGCCCTCTGCAACAACAGATGATGATTCACTCTGATGATGGAAAGACTGTGCGGCTTCAAAAACGCGATATAAAGCAAACGCGCCGTGAAAGATAGATGATAAGCAGCATTCTGAATTGTTAATTCCGCTGTAATTAATATTGATTAGATTAGCTGGCAATAATCCACGCTTATCTGCGGAGGCCGACGTGGGCTGGAGTACACATAAACAGCTCTGGGGGCCAAATTAAAATAGCGGTATATTAATAATGAACAGAGGAGAGGAACAGGCAGAGTCAGTCACCTTTGTGAGGAGCACAATTGAAAACTTTGAAAAAACACGCAATTGCTTTTTATGATATACCCCGCAGCAATTAGGTTTACTTATCTGCAGTGCTCATTTGTTTTATGGCGCTGTTTGTTTTGCAGGCATGTTTATTTTATGACGCTGTTTACTTCGGTTAAGTGGACGTCCAACCGCTCACAACAACCACCACTTCAGTCCGTATGGGAAAAACCTTTTTCTCTTTCTTTCTCTCTTTTTTTTTTTTTTTTTTTTTTGCCTGAATTTATCCCCCCCGGGCACTCGAAGCTGCTTTGCTCCCCCACGGTCCGCCTGTTATGTTTATCTGCAGCAGCACATCTCTTTGGTTTTTATGGTCTTTGTTTCTCCTTAGGATCTGTTTATGCCTGGCTGGGCCCCGCACTTTTAAAATGATGAAGGGGGGGAGTGCAAAATGTCCGGGGAGGCGATCTTTTATTCGTTATGATGTGTTTATGGTTATTGTTCCCATTCGTTATCAGCTCGCAGCAGCCGGACGGAGACAAGCGAGGAGAATTTGAACAAGAGTGACAAGTTAGCGTGAGTCCTTTTTGTTTGTTCCCCCCCCCCCCCCCACGCAACAACACGCACGAGTGATTGACACTGGGAACGTGTTGTTGTATAGGGAGATTGGTTGTATGGGATGTTACACAAATAGGGAGACTGAGTGAAATTAAGCAAAAATCCAGTCAGAGAACATAGCTGCACTTAAAACATTTTCTTTATTCAATATTTCTGTTTTTAGCTGAGTTTAATATGGGCAAACTGTGGGGCAGTTACTTCAAACGTGTGTGATAAGGGAGGACTGAATGTTGTATAAGACGGAGATTAAATTTAAAGAGTTGGAAAGTTTTTTGAAAAGAGTGAAGTTAAAATTAGTTACAAGTAACCCCCAGTACTGCACTGGTAGAACTCATGGGAGCTGTAGTTTTTTGTGTCCTTACAAAGTGACTGTGGTGTAGCTTTGTTGACACCCTGAACATTTTTAATGGATATCAACACAGCGTGTCCTCAGGCCTCAAACACACTGAAAACATCATTGTTTTCAAGTTGCAGAAAGGGGCACCAAATTCATGAGGCACGTCAGATTTAGCACATTTTCAGACCCTCTCGGTGACTTTATTTCTAAGAAGCGACCAGTGCGGAATTGGGCGGCTCATTCTGACCATCAGTGAAAAGCCGGGAAAGATATTCAAAGGCCAGCTGTGATTAATTCCATTGATGCTGCTCAGAATAAGCACGGAGAGAGAGACACGGCATCGGCATCCTCCCCTCTCGTACTGACTTTCTGTGGTTATGTGTTGCTCATGTTAATATTTCAATAGTTTGTTGTTTTTGTTTCTGTCACTCTTTCCCTCTGAATTAGCAGAGTAGCTAATCAGCTTGAATAGATGATATCTCACATATTCATAAAGCTTTCCCTTTGTAGATTTTATTTGACTTCTGTAGTGAGTTTGTGAGGATTTTATATGGCTTACAGTGATCTCTCACCGCAACCGTCGTGAATAGGTAAATAAGCGCATGGTGCCATCTGACGACTATTAGCAAATGTTGGGGCTGGTGCTAGCTACCTTTATTCACATGGCGACCCCGTGACCACAGCTGCTTTGCGCCACAGAAGCAAGCGTCAGATGAGGCGCATCAATAATGGAAAGTGCCCCCCTAACATTAAGCATCAAGCAAAAAGCTAAATAGCTGCTAGCTACTAAATTTAGCAACCTGTGGCTGTTGCTAATGTTATGTCAGCATTGTTTGATCCTATGAGAGCAGAACAGAGGAGGAGTCTTGGCCACGATAGCTAACGGTAGCTCGCTTAAACTGCTAACACACTAGCCTAGCTAATTAGCTTGCCCAGCCAGGTAGCATTAGGAGCCTTGGTAAGCTGAGTAATCAGTTTAGTTCCCTGTCAGTTCACAGCTGTACTTCAACATTGACGTTGCTACCGCTGACAGGAGCTAACCAGCTAAATTCGGTAGCAGCTGCTGAGCTCTATTTCTTATGATGCAGATGGAAACAGGAAGTGAAGCATTCCAAAAAAGCCATGACATGAAAATGAACAAAAGGGTATTTTGAAGAGAATTATAACATTATAAAACAAGGAGTAGAGAAATAACATTTCATAACAAATAGGTTATCTTTCTTGATTTGATTAAGTTATTTCACAATTTTTAGGGTCATTATTCATTTATCATCATCTACATATTTCATGTAAGTTATTTTAGATTTGATTTTTTAAGACATTTAACTCTATTCACTTTGGGCATCCACACTGTTATTTTGTTTACTGTAGCCTAATAAAGCCAGTGTTTTTGAGACTGCGTTAGCTGGAAAGACGTCACACAGCCGTGACTCAGACAGCTGGAGGGCAGGTCAGACAGGATGCAGCTCAAGCGGCAGTTTAAGCCCTCAGAAAACAACTTTGGTTTTTCATGTGATGGCTGTCCAATTCAAATATTTATGAATTCCGGCTATCGACTACATATTCATAGAGAAGAGTCACTCGCAGTTGAATTCTGATTTTTTTATGAGCTTTGCCCAGTCAAATCCTAACAAAGTAAAGCTTCTCCTGTCCTCTCTCCGCTGACATGAGCTCTGCCAGTGTGAGGTGAATTTAATCAAATGATTCTCTGTAAATGAAACCTCTCATTAGACCCACTGAGTCAGAGAGACACGGAGAATTGATATGGGCAGCAGTCGGTTGCTTCCCTCAAGTGCTGTTGTAATTGAATTCACCTTTATTCCTTTTACCATCAGCTGATGACATGGTGTCCGTGCTCTCCTCCCGCCTCCCTAAAGACACGTCCACTAATGGTCACGTCTCGGCAGCTGTGTGGAGTATTACTGGGAAGAGATAACCGATCGAGTTTGTCTATTGAATGAATACAAGCTCAGAGATCCACTAATGTTCAAGGCACAAGAGTAAGTGTACTTTAATGAGCATGTTTTACCTAAAAAGCATTTCAAAATAACCACTGTGCTGAAGATGATATTCCTATAGACATAAAGCTCCGGTATCACAGAGAGATTTTTGGGCTTTGCTTGTTGTTTAAATGGCTTTTTTATTTTATTTATTATTTATTTTTTGCAGTAGTCCTGTTGTGTGTGGGCTTTCTGCTGAGCAAACTTGCATCCCTATCATATAAACAATGAGCAAGCACAGGGACTCAGAGAAAGACTGCTACTTACTCCTCTTCATGCATTCAGGCTATCCCCGAAATGTCCAGGAACAGTTCCTGCATGGCGTCGTGTGTAAATGTGAACGGGCATCACCATTCAGGGCTATCGCTACCGCCCAATTTTCCACGTCTAGACCTGATAGCATGTCAGTGTAATTTCTGATAAGGCTTTGGTGTGACTGAAAGCAGTGTCATTCAAACGTCCGTCTGGCGGAAGACGCGTTGACCTGGAGAGAGCGACCCAATCACAGCGCTCCACTGAGGATGCTGATGAAAATGTGTTTTTGGTTTACGGTCACAGGAAACATAACTTTTCTCGCAAGCTTGTCGAATGTTAATGGTTCAAATATTCCGTTCAATATGCAGTTTTAATGAAAATAACAAAAGATGTATTCCGCCACGTAAATGCGCGTCCAGTCTTCTTCTTCTGGTGAGTTTTGTGGCAGGAGGGCGTCGATAAGTGTTGATTACTGCCATCTGCTGGACTGTCCCTTACCATGTCATGTGTCAGAAGGCGCACGATGGAATTTCTCGCTAAATAGTGAAAAACACTATCATGACTCAGAAGTGCAGGATTTACATACGTCGTATGATGACGTTCTAGTCGGATGCCTTTTATCTAGCGAGGTGAAACTTAAAGGGGGATTCTGGGACTTTTAAGCCTTCCTTGGCCCTGTAAACATGTTCTGATATATAAATGATTCATGCTTACCAATAACTAGACTGGAACCAGTCCAGGAGATGGTAGGTTTTCCTTTTACAACAACACAGCTCATCTTATCTCATCGCACACAGCGAGACACAGTTTGTACTTTTTGTTAGTGATAAACACATGCAGAGAGGCTTGTGAATATGCAGATGATTAAAAAAAGGTTGTTAAGAATGGATGGAGGAACGGTCACTCTACTGTATCTAAGCTTTCAAATCCATCTCAGCAGGCCTGAAAAAAAGCCTCCCTCTGTAACAAACGGCGGAGCGGAGCTTTAGCGGATGGCTGCGACCACAAATGAACTCCGCGAACAAGAGAAATGAAGAATACCACAACGCCGCCGCCGATGGATTATGCCCTAATGTCCAAAGTCAGGCGAAAGGTTTCCATGGACTTTAATCCCTGTCTGATTTGAAATCTATTTATGTGGAGACACTATTTGTTTTTCCCCCAACTTCTCCCGAACGCCCGCAGAGCTTCTGTTGATGGTATTTTAAGGAGTGGAGGACTTAAATCTCATCAAGACTTCTGGGGAAGATTAAGAATAACACTTTGGGGGCTGACAGCTGATCCCTGAACAGCCTGCGGCGTGGATGCCAGCGTCGCTGCAATCCGTGTCATTAGGACAGACACAATCAAGAGTCTGGCCTGAGTTCACCTCGGCACGTGATGCAAAAAGATGAAAACACGACACGGTTACCCTTCTAACACCCTTCGCCTGACAAAATCTCTGATTTGTCCGACCTCATTTGGCATAACGGTACTAAAAGGGAGCAATCTGATATGTGATTTATTTTATTTTTTTCATCATTTCCACATATTTAGATGGATTTTCTTTTTAATTTGAAGGTGTTATAAGCTTGCTCGCATGTTTTCTGGTGAGCATATGACAGTCAGAAGATTTTGCCGTGGTGTGACAGCACACGGCTCTCCATCACGGACCGCCCCGGATTATGAATTTATGATCTGGCGCGCAGATTAGCATTAGGACGAGCATGTGTTGTTGTTCGCTTCTGGCGTGTCGAGCATCTTCGGATCTCGGCTTTATCGGCTGACGTGATGGTGAGTTCATACATCATATTAACGGGGAGAGCATGTCAGCAAACACACGCGCACCAACAGCAGGCTTACTGTGCGTTTAAAAGGAGTCGTGGTTAGCGGATGAAAACAAGAACTTTAAACCCACGGGTGACTCCTACACGCAGCGAAGAGGGATTTGTTTCTCTTTTGCCGTGTCAACCACTTTCCACACACACACACACACACACACAACCGCTTACACATGTGTTCGGTCGGCCTAGGGATGCACAAATCAAAGCAGGACTCTAAACACGCCATGCTAAGTGAGGAGTCTAACCTGCAGCTTTTTTTCTCAGACGCCTTTCAATTTAAAAACATCTTCAGCAGGGGAAAAACAGACACGCGCTGAAAGGAGAGCTAAGAGCCCAAAATGAGGTTTTTTTTCTCCCGCCGCTGAAAAGAGAGACTGACACCCGTTTGCTACACGGAGACAAGTGATGTGTCTCGTAATTGAATTCCTGTCAGACTTGATTAATGCGCTTGCTGTCAGCTTGTCAAGACGTTGTCATCCGCACATCTTCCAAAAAAAAAAAAAACCCGCTCATTATGCATGTTAGCATGCCCACACGATTGTGCCCACATGGAGGACGACAACAGTTATGCACGCAATACATATGCACGCCCACAAACCCTTTAAAAATCCCGTCTTTTTCCTCCAGCTACAGCTCCAGCCCCAGCCATCCGTCTTCTGCTACGGTGGTCTTTATCCAAAGCCGCGTTTGACGTGTCATCCAACTTCCCAGTGACTCACTCCAGGACCACAGATGGAAGCAGACCTGGCTGGCTTTGCTTTTTTTTTTTTTTTTTTGATGCCTTCACAATTTGCAAACTCCATACCATGAAGACGTTTCAAGCGAGCTCCGGCCTTATAAGGCAGGAGAGAGAGGCTCTTCAGAGGCAGTGAGGGGAGGAGGGAAAAAAAAGCAACAGGTTTTATTTTTCGTTCGCTGCCATTCTGCCAGTAGCGCCGGTGCCAAGGCGAGAAATGGACTGAGCGCGGTTTGCATCTGCAGGCACTTGAGTGCAGCATGCAGGACACAGAGGCAGATTAAAGGCCGGATCCTGAAAAAAAAAATACAACACAAAGAAAAGATCAAAAAGCCGCACAAATTGATATTTCAGGGATGAAGAGGGGGATTTTATCATATTTCTTTCATGTGCACTGTGATTTTGTGAAAAAAAAAGGCCTGCCACGGCGTTCATTTTTGTTTTGTTTCTCCTCCAGAAGCCTGCTCTCACCCCTGCCAGGGGTACTGGCACATGAATTAATAGCGCGTATAAACCAGCGACGCTGTACGCCACTTCAGGTGTCAGGAGAAAAATATGGAACTTTATGTGAGCTCTTTTGTCGAGACACATAATAGCACCAAACGTGATCACACACTCACGTTGTTAGCAAGCCGGGCATGGACAGAAAGCGCAGAGAATAATGAGAGACCTGATGCAGCATTGCAGTCTCTCTGGCCACAGACTGATGGGCCAGGGAACTCATTGCATTAGGGAGAGAGGGATGGAGGAGGAGAGCACTCTACAGTGAAATAGTCACCGCACACACAGCAGTAGAAAAGCATCCCACAAACACAAATTACCTGCCAGCATCAATTCCAGCCCCTGTATGTCACATTTATGTGAAAGGTTAAACAGAAACAAATGGTCGTTTCGGCCCGCTGCTGGAGCTTGGCAGGAGACAGACTCTATTTGGCCGGGGGATCCCAGGACGGGGGTGACCACAGTCGAAAGGGGCGACTGCAGTGCTGATTTAAGGGCCACGTTAGAAAAAACAGGTAAGGGTTGTGGTTTGGATGCAGATGGATTGAGAAATAAAGTAGTTTTGTTTCTAGATTCAGTTTGCTGTGACGCTGCTTTCTCGTCTTTACTCTGAGTGTGAGAAACACCTCGGGTTAACCTCGAATGTGCTGCTAACAGCCCAGGACTTTGTCAGGGGATTTGTATAGTTTTGTTTGTTTAGTATTCTATATCAGTAGCTTAGTGGTTTTATCAACAGCACAACATGTATTATGAGTTTATTTTAGTGTAATGTGTCATTTAGTTTCTTTTGTTTTAGAATAGTTTGACACAAACATAAAAACATCCCCTCTCTATAAGGAATGAGATCAAATAATCATGCCACTCTCATTTCTGCTCCCTAACAGTAAAGCTGCAGCCAGGAGATGGTTAGCTTAGCCTAGCATAAATGCTGGTAGCAGGGAAATACAGCAAGGAAGCATCATTCATCTTACTAATGATGAAACACATAAATCAGTTCACGCGAAGGTGAGCTAACCATCTCTTACCTCCAGCTTCATATTAAGCATATGGACACGGGAGCGATATCAACCTCTCGGCTAGTAAGAAAGGAAACATATGAACCAAAACAAGGTTAAGACATGGGCCAACATCGACGATAGCTGACATTAGCAAACATTAGCTGTGATAGCTGTCTTTAACTGACATCGGCAATGATGGCTGACATTAGCTAACGTTAGATGTGATAGCTAACATTAGCTAACAATAGCTGGAATAGTTGACGTTAGCTAACATTAGAACGTACCTCCTCCAATGTTACATTCGTAATATCCAAGTTGTATCAAGTTCATTTTGCTAATTGTCGGTTGACTATTGTGTAGGAAATGCTAAAGTAAAACTTCTTTCTTTCAGTGCTTGATTTATGTGCCTCATGGCACAATATATACATATGTGACCTCTATGGCTCTATACCACTGAACCTTGAGGCTTTATACTGAATACATTTATGCGCTTAGAAAAAAGATTCACTCTTACTGTACACTGGCACCTTGTTAACAAATAAATTGCTTGACTGACTCTTATTTTTGTTGGCTCTTTGAGAACCAAGCCAAGAATGTGGGAGGCAAAACTGCTTTCAGCACGTACCGCCACAAGTGAGTAGACTTGACAGCATTTGTTACGAGTTAAATATACAACCGCTGGCAGCAACGTCGTGAAGATACAACGGACGCTGAGGACTTGCAGTGGGAATGGGAGCAGAGAGATGGAAATGAATCACCTAAGAGGTCAGAGTGAGGATGGGTGGGCGTTGCGGCTGATCTGTTGTACTTTTCCCCTCTCTCTCTCTGACACTAGGCCTAACCTACCTACTTCTACTAAACTACTACTGCACTGACTGCTGCTGATACAAAACGGTGGCATGCCATTGTTCTGATCGCCCATCATTCCCATCAGTGAAAGGAAATGGTCCCATTGTATTGGCAGAACAGGCCTACAGCGAGCCAAAATCTAAATGTAAGACATTTCTAATACTGTATAATACTGCACATAAAAGTTATTACAGTTATTACATTAATTTGTTTAAAATTAATTTACAAACTAATTATTAATCACTAACCCTGGGGCTCCCTAGAGAGGTAACCTGGCATTAACTACTATTACTAGCGATGTGAAACTAAAAACCAAACAAAGTTCTACCAAAATTTCTATCAACACTTTTGATATTTATTATTACAATTATACTGCTTCTGCTACTGTGTCAAATGCAGCAAATACTACAAGCTGTCATTTGACTTGTAAATGATATCATGAATTAATTGAAGCCGGATTATCAGCCACAGTTGTAACCATGGTGTTGAATCTACTAATGCAGTACCCCGCTGGTGTAAAGCCTGAATGTGCTGAAAGCTGATTGATTTGCGCCTTGTTCTCAAGGAGTTGCAATAATCGAATCAGCGCTGTAGTTAAACTTCTCATCTGCTCGGATACAGGAACATGCTGGCATTTCCAGCGCCGGCTCATCCCTCCCCCTTTTCATTTAGGCTCTTTTTTTTCCAGCTCTGCCAGATTAGATGAAACTGATGCACTGACTCAAATGTTGTTACTGACGTCTTTGATGAGTTAATTACACATTTGCATAAAGGTCAGGGCAACAGCAGACGTGAATAGCTAAAGTGTACAGTAGGGGGTCTGGACCCCCCTCCCTACTTATACGCACATCTCTCCTCTTCAGCCTGCATGCCCGGAGTTTATTTTCACACGTCGCGTCATCAGGAAAGATCGTTCCTGTTATAGACGTTGAGAGCGTCCAACGAAGCAGGTTGTTAAAGGTGTTGCGCGGACAAGGATGAGTGACGCTCTGGGAAAAAAAGCCTCATCTTGTCACGGAAATCGGTTCTGTTAAACCAGCATTGTGATATAATGGAAGGTGTCTTGTTACGCATGTTATTGATATACATCAGTAAATCATCCTAAAAAGGGAAAACTGTAACCGTCACGCTTTGGATACGTCCACATGTTAATGCAGTGTTCATGCAGGCTGGAGGAAGACCAGTTCAGAGGACGGTGTCTTTATTTTTAGCCCTACCAAATCCAAAATACGTGTAATGGATGGACTCAACTGCTGTTTTGTTTTCTCATACGTACGTGGCAAACGTTAGCATATCTAGCAAACTGCAACAGTAGAAGCCTGTCCTGGTTGTTTCCAAACGCAAGGTGCATTAGGTGATGCTACGTCTCCTCGCTGTTGAAACATAGGCTGTGAAACTATGAACAATTATACCAAATGTTTAATGTGTCCAGACAACCAAGCATAGTACTATACTATAAAACTAGGGCATGCTGTTTTCATTATGTCTCCTGGCCTTCGTGGATCATCGGCTGGTGAGAACACTAAGCGTCTGTCTGCACATAGCTTTAGACTCAGTCTTTAAAGGCCCAGTGTGCAGGACTTAAATGGGCAAAAAGGGAATTTAATATTCAGAATTATGTTATCATTAGTGTGATCAACTGAAACGAAAAGATGTTGTGTTTTTGTTCCCTTAGAATGAGCCTTTCATCCCATCAGTCTGCCACGTTGCACCGCCATGTTTCTACAGTAGCCCAGAATGAACAAACAAACGCTCGCTCTAGCAAGATTCACGGTTGTCAGCTGGAAATTACAAGTCTGCTGTCACGTATTTCTATGTTAGATTTGAGACGTTTTATTTAAAACGCAAATGCAAATCTTCAGTGTTAAACCTGCCTCCTTTATAATATATGATAGCTGTAAACTGAGCGGGAACAGTAAGCAAGGGGGAGGGGGCAGGCTCAGTGTCTGTTCTTAAAGGTTTTGGATGAAAATAAAGGTCAGCAAAGCTTTAAGCATGATGACTTTTGCACTGAGAGAGTGATGAACTGACACAAGCCAGAGAGAGACTAAATGAAAAGACCTGGCCCAGCTTATCTCCTCGCAGAGTGGGCCGGTGTAAAATTGGGTTAGGACAGTCTGCAGGGCCCTGGAGGGACGGTGAGTTTTGGGGAGACTTCAGAGCAAGAATGCGATAAGAGTAACAGCTCACCACCCACAGCTAGCCAAAGGGGGACGGACACAAAAACCACAGCCTACCTGTGAGGACGGGGAGAAAAAAAGAAGAAGAACAGAGAATGAGAGATCACTGCGGGCTGGAGACACACTGAGAAACGCAACAAATCTGAAGTGTGTGGCGAGGATGCAGAAGCGGCATTGATTCAAACAGGAGTGACAAATCATTAAACCCTAGCTGTGCATTTGCTCTGGGAGAAACGCAATCAACAACAATTCACAGGAAGTTCATTAATTTCCCACGCAGCCGGGGGGGGGCAGTCGATGTCAACGAGCCTGTCAACTGAGATGTTTGCCTCAGCTGAACTTTTCACAGCGACTGGTTGTCAGATTTGAAATACTCATGCAACCTGGTAACTGGATTTTCATAACAGCCAATCAGTTGTTGATACATTTGGACCAAACTACATGTCTGATTAAATGAGGCTGGAGGGATAAACCAAAATAATCAGTGCATATTAATTCAACATATAACTGAATTGCTATTTAAAGGTTTGTTACAGTAGAGATTTAAAGGTTTCATTTAATACTTTTTTTTTGCAGGTTCATGCTTTTACTTTGGGTGTCTACCAGAAAATGTTTACATGCTTTAATATCCAAACAACACATTATTTTTTTCATACTGTCCATAGCTGCAGCACCTCTATTCACTCTCTGTCTGAACGCTCCCTTTTAGGTCTGTCTCTTTAAGGCCCGTCTCCCGAAAAAAACTCAGTCTATCCTTTTTTTTTTTTTTTTAATTGGTGAAATTAGGTGAAAGACAAGGTGACATGGGGGACAAATACATCACACCACGAGGATCAACAAATACAGATAGCGGACATACAGTACAGATAACAACAAAAAGCAACATAAAGTTATTATGATATGTATAGAGGTAATATAGGTGTGTGTGTGTGAGTGTCCGTGTGAGTGAGTGTGCATGCGTGCAAGTGGCTGAGAGGCAGACAGTATGGTATTATAAACATAAGTAGGTATAGATAGATGATACAATAAGAATAAGTAAGTAAATAAAGTATAAATAAGAAAATCGAAGGAGGAGGAAAGTAAAATCGAAGGAACAAAAAAATAGATAAATTAGTTAAATAAGTAGTAATAGTATGCAACATGATATGAGATATATTGACATAGTACAGTGTTATATAATTTAACCTTATATAATGTAATTAGATAATTTGAGATAAGATAAGACAGTATAATGTAATATGAGATATTATAACAAGAAATGCAGTATATTTTAACCTAATATAGTCTGAAGAGATAATGTGAGGTATGATAATGTAATACAGGGCAAGTTTGTAATGTAATATATCATGCTGTAATACAGGATAATAACATAATATATATGTGAACATAACATATGAGAACATAACCTAATGCAAGCAATATATCATGACACTGACTATCATAAGATTAATTGTTGGGATTATAATAAATAAACTATATTATGTCGATGATAATATATTGCATTGAGGGGTGAAGTTGGACCGGGGTATCAGGAAGGCAAGCGAAGGGGCCCCCTAGCTGGTGCCCAGTAGCCCAGTTGGTAGCCCCAGCGGGAGACAGGCGAGGCGGTAGTGAAAAGCCCCCCCCCTTTTTTGTATCATCTTATCTGTTGTTGTTGTTGTTGTTGTTGTTGTTGTTGCTGTTCTTTTTTATTTATTTATATATTTATTTGTTTAGATTGTACCATGGGCCGCTGCCGAACCCAAAAGTAGCTGCTGACCCGTTGCAAATCTAAACTCCTTTGCCAGTTCCTGGTCTGGGCAACTTCCAGACCCTTGGGAGGAAGTCTGCCCGCTGAGGAGTGGGTCGTTTGTTTGTTTTGTTTGATTATTTGTTTTGAAAGAGTGGGGATGTGAGGTAGAACCCAACCACCCAGCCCCACCCGCCCTCACCGAGGTACTCAGTCTATCCTGATTGGTCAGGACTTACAGGCCTGAGCCAGTGTTTCTGCACCCTTAAGCTACGATATTAAAAGACACGCTAAGAATGAATTAACCTTCTGAAAGGCCAATTTCATTTTTATAAATCACTGACTTGTGAATTAAATGAATTATTTCAGGCTTAATTTTAACCTGACCATTGGAGAGTTTTTGCATTCCATGTTAAAGGTCACGTGTTTAGCAATGTTAAAATATTGTTTGTATGTTTGGTGGGTAACACCAAATGTAAACATCACCTTGTTTACAGGAAAACGCCACAGGGCATCTTTAGCTGGGCTCAAATAACCAGAACACCAACTATGCAGATGTTAACTGTAGCCAGCTAGCTGACATCTGTGCTTGAGTTTTTCCTACAAGCTAAGAGAGTTGAAGTTAGTGTTGTAAATGATGTGATTTATGTTCTAAGGACCAGCAGGCAGTACTGTCAGGCACATTTGGAAATTACGCTCATCTCCTCACATCAGGAAGTCAACTTTATGCAGGGTGTGACACAGAAGCTGACTGATCACTTTTTAATACAATTTACAGTCATGAATTCACCTCCAACCACTCTGTCTCTGAGTTACATCTACGTTTTAATGACAATCAATGAAATTAGGGAAAGTGCAGCTCATTTTTAGTGTTTTCTCCCTTTGGCATGTGCTCTTTTTAATAAAGGAGCTGAAGCTTATATCAGTGTTGATCAGTCTATAATCTATGAAGTGTCCTTCCACTCAGAGCTGAGCTGTTCACTCGAGCTGCCAACAACCTCCTGATAGGCCCAGTTAAAGAAACACACACACACACGCGTGCGTGCGAATGACTCTGCAGTATGCAACAGATGCCTTATGTAAACTCACTCCCACACACACTTAAGACTTATTACCATCATCATAAGAACACAACCAGACACATGTAGGTGGTCAACTGACCAGTCTTTGGACAGCTCAGTACAGTTGTATAATCGCAGAGTTGGTCGTGTGAGAGTGACTGTCCGTTGACAGCAAAGCAGTATGTTTGATTGACCATGAATGACAAACTTGGTCCGTGATGAGACGGCCATATTTGTTCACCTTTTCAGGAAAAATAAAGAAACTGTATTCATATACATTGAAGTTTCAAAAACTTTTACAGAACACATTGAAGGTGTAATATGTCAGATTTTTGGTTGAAATAGAAAAAAAACTGAAATTATTATCAACATAATGCAATTTTTTTCAATTTTCATTTTAATATGTCCTAACATCTTTGTTTTGTGCTGCAGAGATCTACACAAGCTAGCATGCTAACCAGCTAGCCGACACTAACTCTCCCCTGGTTTGCACAGCCAAACAAGGTAAGCAGCAGTTATTTTGGTGTTATGCTGCCCCCTTTTGTTTGAAATACGAATTAGACAGCCAGCCAAATCCTACATAATGCACCTTTCCCTCAAAAGGAACTAAAATCTTACATTGAGCTCCAAGTCTGATAAAATCAGAGTTTCCCCAGTTGTAAACTTGAATGTTGACATGATGTCTGAAATTGGACAAAATGGTAAGTGCGATATGACATAAACACAAGATTATTCTGCAGCCATGACTCCAGGTGAGTGCTGAATCCTTCATGCACTCCTTTGGTTGAAAGGTTGGAAACTTTTTTTTTTTGTATTTACAAACTAGTGCAACACTATTTGTGGAAATGCCCGAGAAAGTTTATCATGTTTTGCCCTATGACAGCAGATTTTTGACTAGTGTGGCATTAAGAAAATGTATAAACTAGTTTGTTTCCAGCTTAAAGCCATCAAGTGTCTGTGTTCTGCATGTGATACATTTTACATTAAAGAGGCACTACACAGTTTGGGAAAAGAAATTAAAACTCCTCCCCAAAACTACACGGTGCACCTTTGAGGTTAGACGCGACGCTAATAGATTTTGTCTTCCGAGAAACTGTAAATTAATTCAACCAGAACACCCCCAAAGTAACATACACTACAAAATGCAGAATTACATTTAAAAAAAAAATCTACTGATTACATTTAGATGTTTGGAAAGATATTAAAAAGAATAATTTCACATCTTCTTGATTTTTAATTGCGTATCTATGTGAACTGACAAGGAGCATATTTGAGATTTTTTCCTCCAGTGGCAATTGTAATCTAATGTATCAATGGCTGCGCAAGGGAATGAGATAACCATATTCATATAAACCATCTATGGTATGTGAGCAGGAATTACTGCAGTTAAAGGTGACTCATGTTATGAGTGCACTGCAATCTTCTGGTAATCATATACTGATTAATCATCACTTGAGCTCACAGCATGCAGTTGTACATACTAATCAAATAGGTGTTCAGAAATCCCACAGACAGACCACAATTAAACTCAGAGCAGCACACAGTCTCTGCGGGCAACGATCTCGCCTCATCTAATTTCTGCTCTGTGAAAATAAGGGCAGTGAAGGGAGCTGCATGCAGAACTGTTCTGATGACGCAGCAACTGTGAAGCGCTTTAGCAGATGGAATAACTCATAAAAGAGTCATAACTGCATCTTTTGTCGGAGGAAAAACAAGTGCCTCCACCATTATGTACAACTATGAGGAGATGATTGGTTTTAGAAATGTGAAAAAGAGTTCGTCAGGTAAAGGAAATGGTGCAACAGACAACTTGAATTATGTGGGAGGGACCTTAAAGGGTAAGTCCACTAATTTTACACATTAGTCTCTGTTTAGAGGCTTTGGGGAGTACTACTGCATGTGTGTAGTATAAAGTCTTTTGTGGCTCCAGATGAAGCGGTATATAATCTGATCATTTACCTCCAGTGATGTCACTTACTGGATAAAATTGCATTATAGGTAATCTATGCATCTCACACTGCACCTGTATGAAACTGTTGGGAAAAAAAGGTCAAAATGTAACCAGAGGTATCAACGTTTTCCCCATGTACTTTTTTTTCTTTTTTTAAAACTTGCCACCTACATTACCCAAAATGCAACTTAGCCAATGAGTGACATCACTGGAGGCAATCAATCATGCAACTTTCTCTGCACTACTTTCTAGTAGTAAAACCTGTAAACACACTTATATGTGTAAAATAGGTGGAGTTACCCTTTCAATAGTTAAGTAGATGCTGTCCTTTAAAGTAACATTAAGCAACATTTTTACCTTAAAATAACAGTTTCAAACTCATTCTGATGGTACAGTGTCTTGTAATTGGCTGAATGGTCTCTGTCTCAGCCACTCCACCCTCCCATCACTTGTTTCTGCACTGTAATGTGTAACTTCAGTGAGGGGGTAGGATCCACAGCTTTGTACATGTTTACTTCAATATACAAGTTTTCGACACAGAACATCGTTATGATGAACTGAGCTTTGTTTGTAGTCAGCCCCTACATTACGGCTGACTCATTTTTTCAGATCTTGGTTTTGTATTTACGACAGTGATGTCGCACGCAGAAACTGTGGGGGGTGCCAAATTACACAAAATGCCAATTTCTACATAATGTTGCTTTAAAAAGTAAAATAATATGTTCAATATGTTGCATCTTTCTTTCACTCGCTTCCAAAACAATCGCACAAGCTAGCCAGATCAAGATCTTTACGACAAGGCAGTGTTTTTAATACCAAGAGCGCCAGAATCAACAGAAAGTTACATTTCCTTGTAGCTGCATTAAAGAAAAACATGTTTTCATGTGTGAGACAGGATATTATGTTGTGACAGTGTGTTGGCAGCTCTTCAGAGCTGTGCTTTGTTGCCTTGGTATATTAAATTTGTCAAATGAGGACAGCCCACGGGATGCAGCATTGAAACACAGCATCTCGGGTAATGCATACGAGACTAAAATACTGACAGTTCTCAAAAGGAAAATCACATCATAAAACCAGCTTTGTTCAGTAAAGACGCAGCAGCAGGTTTCTCTCCGTTTTGATGCACAACAGAAAACTGGATTCTACAGTATATATTCTACATTTTACACCAAGTAATTATCTGTAATAAGGACAAATTAACCCCATGAGCTCTATAATAATGCTGCTTCAGCTCTCAAACCAGACTGGATCAGACCTGTACCTGAAAGGCACAGTTGGAAAATGGAACTAGCATTGATGAGTTTTACACGGTGAAGGCAAGTTACCCGACCTGAATCTGTTGGGACCCGACAACAAAATATTAAGAAATCATGTTGGGTTTGGTCACATCATAGATATAAAATATATGTATGTATTTTTTAAAATGTTATATCTTTGTGCATAGAACAATGCATTTTCATGGTAATCTGCTCAGTTCATGTCTGTAATCAAGGTAAACAGGCAAGCTGTATCCATGACAACAGCTGAGTGCTTGAGCTTAAATTAGCTACGTCAGAGTCAGACGTGAAAAACAAAGCCTGCCAAGTTCAGGATGGACTCATTACCAGTGTCGCCCCAACTGGACTCTAAAGCCAGAGGCAATTAGGTCAAACTGAAAAACTTCATCACCCAGAAATCACATGTTGACAAACCAGACAGTGTTTCTTTTAGGAAAGTGGGGTGTCACCTCCTATATTGACATCAATAAAGATATTTTCATGCTGTACGAATGTATTGACATATTTTAAGTGTCATCATATGTGTCAAGGCATAATCTTGACATGTGAATGTGATAAAAGTTTTTCCTTGCGAGCCGCCTCCATGTGGACTCCAGCCCTATCTGAAGGAGTCCAGGTCGGCCCAATGCGATCTAAAACTGTAGATCCTGTTCAAGTCACAAGCTTTTCTTTCAGGAACCCCCGATTTCAGAGACATAGTCCGATTGCTCAAGGTAAGTCACTGGAAAACCTACAACAAACGAGAGATTAACCGCTGTTTTAGCCTGAACAAGACTTGTCGTACAGCCTGTATATGTTGCAGCAGTGTAGGTCTTAGCTTTGAGTTGGGGTCTAAATAATATGCAGTTTTATGAAGTCCTGGTTTTTATTTTAGTGTTCTAAAAGTCAAATCTGCATTAGCGACTTGTGAGTAATGCCAAAGAGGCTTTAGTATCGAGACGACACGTTCAAAGACTTTACCAGCCTTCGAAAATCCATAGACAGCAGAGTAACGCTGCCTTGAATTTTAAAATGTAAAGGCAATAGAACCGACAAACGCTCCCCGGTGAGCCTTTTAACTTCCTCAGAATCGAACCAACACAACACCATACATCAAGGACCCGTGTCTTTCCTACATATTTTTTCTGCCTCTCTGTTTGAGTTATCGCGTCGCCTCATTGTGATTCGCTGAGCCGCGTCTATGGCGAGGTGGGTAGTATAGAGAATCGAGTTGAAAAGTTTCTCCAAACAAGTGCCGTGCCTCGGGGGAATTCTCCTTGTGTCCTTGAGAGGCATCATGGAGTGTGACTTAAAGACTTTTTATTCCTCCTCCGCTCCCTCGTTTCACCCCTCCTCCCCTCCATGCTTCTGCTCCCTCTCCCTTTCTCCCTCCTGTCTTCTCTCCTCCTCCCACCATCTCCCGGTCGCCGGAGGGGGGTCTCTCTCCACGCTCTGATTGGTTTTATTGGCGGCAGTTCAGTTGTGGAGGATGCCGCCGTGGCTCTCAATGTCGTGCTTGATAAAGACGGATCAGCACATAACATTAGGCAAAGCAGTTCTCTTTTCCATCTCATTAAAAAGACAACATTCGATGGGAATGGGAACATCCTCCAGTGTCAGGGAGATTCATGTCGGGTTATTCATCTCCTGACTGTGTCTCCGATAGGCTCGCAGCCGGGCGACTTGTCTTGAAAAAAGCGCCGGAGTCGCTTCTGCCCCAAATGAATTTCTGTGTGTGTGTGTGTGTGTGTCTTGTTAAAAGGACACCTCTGCATGTGGCCCACATCCACACGTCTCCATTTTCTGGTGCTGAAAGAGTAAACACAGCAGAGCAAACACCGTCATGATGAATAAACAAGCTCTTACAAGCGCAACCGAAGACGGGTTGTTATGCCGTATGACACAAAAACACATTACGCTTAAAAAAAAAAAAGGGTTGAGCTCCATGTGTAAAGATGAGGGATGGCAGACTGCGGTGGTTGAGTGAGGTCTTGGAGGATCACAGAAAAATAAGCCAGGCTTTTAGTTAACATTTTGAAATAAAGAGCTATTTGCTGTTGCCTCACAAAAGGCATAGACCCACCACAGAGGCAGTAAAGACTTGTATTTTACCACGTGGTAATACAGATTTGGAGACAGGGCTCAGTTCATTTCTACAAGAGCTGCTCAGTGCTGCATGAAGCCAGAATTGCTTTAATTGTGCGGCTCTTCTCAACTTTCACCGGGGTTGGGATGCTCAAAGCTATTTATCCACCATTTCAGAGGTCCTCTGCGGCACAGTGTAGCAGCTTGTTCCACTTCTCCTGGAGTGGAAACAGCTGATCAGTCATGTGAGTTAGGTTTGTAAAACCAGTGTTGTTGTTTTCAGTGTGAGTTCACTTTTTTTTTTTAAGAAATGTTGCTGTTATCATCATCTTTTCTAATGTGATACTTCAAAAAGCACATAAAAATACGTTGATGGATCCCAGCCATTGCGGCGACTGCTCATCTATTCCAGATGCCAGAAAGTCAGTGAACCACTTGGCCAAAAATGTAGTTTCGTTGTAGAACAGCGCGGTCAATAATGCTTTGACCTGATCCTGACCCACTATTGGCCAAGTCCAAGGCCTTCCATGGATTCGACGAGGTAAGGCCTTCCATGGATTCGACGAGGTAAGGGAAGAGAGTAAAAAAAAAGGTGAGAGACGGATAGCGTGACATTTTATCCGTCTCTGAGATGTGGCTAAAGTGTTTTCAGCGGCAGATGGAAGCAGCGTGGAAGCCAAGGCGAGGCTGCGAGGGTGTCTGGCATTTGATGATGGAGTGGGAGGGGGGCCTGTCCTTTACAAGGTGTGGGACGCAGGTTCAAATTGTGTTACTGCGACGCGATTGATGGAGACGCGTCCACCGCCCACTAAGAGGGAGAGATGAAGAGAGAGAAGGAGTGAGAGTTTACCGCCCACAACAAATTGATGTGAGGCCGCGCACCGCCAGTGAAAACCCGAGGAGGGGACGACAGGCAGTTGTCTATTTTGTCTGTGTGCATCATGCGCGCCTTGACACGGCATTCTCATTACCAAGCACTGCACTATGACTCGTGCTTTTCTGCTTATTGACGCCTCGATTTTGAGAGTTTCAGAAGAGCAGAAAGACTCGAGCAGCTTTTAGATCATCAAATTGCCCTAAAGGGGGAGGAAAGAAAAGCCTCCAGTTTTCCTGTCAGTGGGTGCTGCTGAGGCGCAGACCGTCAATAAAGAGGCTGACGGAGCCAGCCAGGAGAATAGCATCTACCACCCACTGAGGCTCCGCGGGAACGCAGCTATTTGAGTGCAACAGCTCCAATCAACATCTATTTAAAGACAGTAGCGCGCAGAGTGTGGGTTCAAGTCCACAAGAATCCTCTGCATGGGAACTTGTGAAACTCGACGATGCTTGATTGTCGGGCTGAGCGCTCCTGTCACGGTCACGGTAAAGAAAGAGGAGGGTGACGCCGGTCGCAAGGGAGGGGTCTGTATATACTGGGAGGAAGAGCATGTGCACTCGTCTGGCTGGGATCGTTAGCATTAATTAAGACTCAATCTCGTCCTCGGCAAGTTGAAGTGGATCTGTGGCCATGGCAACCCACTCCCCAATGGTGAGCGGCGGCGAAGGCCTGCTGTCTCTCCACTTCCCCCGGCAGTCATTGTGATTTGTGGAGCAATTACCACACAGCTAGAGGAGGAAGGAGCACTTCAGCGAGACAAGTCGGTGTCCCGCCTAATGCGTGACATCCTCGCGGTGTCTGCCAGCGCGCGCACTCACTCACGATGGCAAGGACCCGAGTCTGGAGCGGAAATTAAACCACATGTTCTGTCAGTCAGAGCGAGACAGAGGTGGAGGGAGTTTGCTCTGGGTCGCGGGGTATTGTTTCGCAGGTGTCGTCGAGAGACACCTGCGAAACAGTACACTGAGAAAATGAAATGAGAGTGAAGCCGAGAAATATGTCGGTCTACTAACTGAGGATTTAAAAATAGTGGCGCGGCTCAGCGAACAGTGCCCTGGAACAATAGCTAAATCAGAGTGGCAGCGTGTGGGAAATCTCTCAACAAAAGACAACAAAGCGAGGTTTATTTTCCGCCTCTGAAACAAACTCGCTTGAATCTAAATCACTCCTAATGGACGTATCTCTCTAACGCCGTCGAAACTGTGTCCTATCTATGTCAGCGGCAGCCGTGTTGTGGGATGGGATGAGACGGATTGGTGGTTCTCATACCACCAGTAACACACTCACAGTGGGTTTTGGATCTCGCGCTCATGATCCATCCTGAGATTGACGAGTTGGTGGGTGAATACTTACTAGCACTGTCTGCAAGTCACAGTCGTAGGCAGATATCATGTAAACTGTTGGTGTTGTGTTTTTCGGTCCTGTCTGTCTTTTTCCTCTGTGCTGGTGACTATTTACTTCAAATGCGTAATCCAAGGTCCCATATTACGCTCGTGTTTAAGTTCATACTTTTATTTTGGGTGTCTACCAGACCGTGTTAACAAGGTTTGAATCTTTAAAAACACATTACCGTTATCGCACTGTCCATTGCTGCAGCACCTCTATTCACCCTGTGTCTGAACGCTCCCTCTTAATGCCTGTCTCTTTGAGGCCATCCTCCTGAAAAGCCCAGTCTGCTCTCATTGGTCAGCTCTCACAGGCCTGAACAGGCACCGCCCACCGTGTATCCGCTGCAGCTCTGCAGGTGTTTTTGTGACCACAACAGTGACTGTATAGTTGTGACGTCACAACCTTATGGCAGTTTTGACATCTAGAGATGGTAACTACTGCCGTGGTTTAGGTTTAATGACAGGCGAGAGAAGCAGGCTTTGGTTTGACAGCGACAATAGGCCTAACTGCTCCTTAACAGGTAAGCGTAGCTGCTATAGCATCAGTTGTATCAGAAAAAAAGAATGGTGACGAAGGCTCTCCTCAAAGGAAAAGATGTTTTTGTCCCTCGAATGGCCTAGATGAGAGTTTAATTTTATTCCAACTAGTTACGCTGGTGATAGTCCTCTCCTTCTGCAGAGGTGATGGGTTGAAGTTAACCTGTGATAGACAGATTGTTTGTCAAATCACCTGCCAGGTATTTTTTTCAAATGCCTGCCCTTGTCCAGGTTCTAGCGGCACCTTTCCAGATGGTTCTGTATAACAAACCATCTGGCACGTCAGGTTAGCTAAGGATCACTGCACAATCTGATATTGAAGTGTCGGAGTTGTTCCTGAAACATCCTAATTATTGTTTCTCAGGGGCCATCTTTGAAACTGACCAGTGACACTTTTGTAACGTCATAGCTCAGCGGGGGAAAAGATTGGAAAAATACACACATAGGCGAAGATATCCTTTGAAACTGGTGTTTAACATTGATAGCTACTTTAACCCCAAACTATGTTCTCCTAAACCTTGCCAAGTGTTTTTATTGCCTAAACCTAGCCAAATATTTACTGTATGTTGCCTAACCAGTAATTGATGTTGCCTAAACCTACTAAGTGGTTTAGTTTCCTAAACATAACCAAATTGACAGAAAACTGTAAAGATGTAGAAAATAATAAGTCAGTTAATTTATTTGATCATGTTGTAGGAACAACACCAACACAGCACTGCTGGAGTAAGGATTTCTAATTAGTAGTAAGCTGAAGTCAAAGCTAAGCCTAATAAGAATGTCATTGGTTTCGCAGATATTTGGTCAAACCATTGGAAAAAATAGAATCTCTGATCTGATGATGGCGCTACATGCAACAGTCGTCGAGATACTTTTTAAGCCACAGAAAAAGTGACGAGCAGAATTTAAGTCTTGTTCGGCCGCAGTTTCAGTGCATCACAGTCTTACAGTAAATAATTACAGGATCTCTTGGGCTCGCTCCAAATGCTGAATAACAAAGTGTGGTACAGTTGTACTCTGCTGACTACGCTAGTACACCAGAGTACATTAAAAGGGTAATGTTAACTCCGTGGAGATACAAAGGAGCCCTGTACAGAATGTTAGTCTATGACCTAAGGACTTGATGAATTCCTTCTTCGACCAGCAGTAAGGAACAGATGCCCTCCGAGGTGAGGGGGGGGGGGGGGTTACGTACATTCCTGCGATACGGATATCACCATCTCAGCTAATAAAGTGTGATTAAAAAAAAGAAAAAAGAAGTCATTTTCAGGATTTATATAATGCCAATACTAATGAAGGTTAAATTGCTCTTTAATGGTCCCTGTGAGGATATTTACTGTGAAAGTTCTATGTACATATCCTGTAGGTGTAGAGAAAAACATGCGGGTGGTAAAGATCGCTGCATAAACAACAATCGATCAAATCCACATTCTTTACTTTGATGTCTTCATGCATTTAGCAGAGAAACAACAACGTATGAATCATTCAGAGGAACTGCCTCAGCTGACATCCTCCCCCACATGCTCTCAACTACTTCTAATTACTCAGTAGAAGTCTGTAAACTGTTTTCATTAACACGCCGGCGCTAGTTTGTTAAACATCCCGGTGTAAATGACTTCAAGTTTTCTGTTTTATATAAGATGTTAAACATTAGTTTCTCCTTTTGGTGTATACCAGCATGCTGTTTGAACTCCAGCAGTATGCGTGTTGTTTACTCTCAGTCATGGCATTGCATTCTGCCGCCATGTGATTCAGATCTGCTCCGTAACAGTACATGCAATACTGAAGTCACAAACAGATCTGATGTATAACAGTATGCATTGTGTCAACCAGCTGCTCTGAGCTGACCCACAGGGAGTGTTATCTGTTGTCAAGGACAGCATCGCGATCCTGTAGCAGCCTCGGGCTAAACTGCTCTCCAGCCATGTATGAACAGTGACATCGGCTGAGTCCCCTTAGGCACCGGAACAAAATGTCCAGAGCGGAGCCGGTACCAACACAGGACCTGGTTAAGAAGCGGCCGGAGCAGAAACCAGTTGAGCAATGAACAGGAGGAGCGTAGTGTGGATTAATACTGCCATCTTGTGGTTGAAGGGAGGGCAAGAGAAGAATTGAACGAAACTTGTTGGTCTGGTCATAAACTAAACGAATAGTAATAGGAGAGTTTTAGCCACCAAGGAGACCTCTCACCTATTATAACCCTACCCCAATCTTAAGGGGTGCTTGTAGGACCTTAGAATTATAACAGAACTTTAACCTGGAGATAAATGTTAACATTTATCTGAAATGATTCATCCGAGGAACAAGTATTGGGAGTATTTAATAAAGGGAGCTACCCTTGAATGGCACAAAATGAATAAAAAATCCCAGACATGTACGTTATGGAAAAGGTCACGGCTAAAATACAGCTTAAAATAGACGTTTCTATAGATATATGGTCACCATGGATATAAGCCAAGTCCAAAACAAAGCAGCTTTGACTAATGTTTCTTTGGTAAAATATGTTATATATATCATATATTTTATGATACAGGTTTTTTTGGGGGGGTTAAATGAAGCTTTGTTGTTCTTGTTGTTTCTTTAGTCTTTGTTTCTTATTCATATGTCTCCATTCAAATAGATTCATATGGCTGTATAAAAGAATGCAGAGATGTTTATTAAGTAAATTATGAAATATATGAGTTGAATGTACAAAATATAATAATATACATGGAGTTTAGTTTACCCTTTATGACCAGTCTTGTGAAAACGGTTGAATTTCTTCTATGTCTGTAGAGAAAATGTAATGTAAAAAATAACCCAGATGATGTCATAGTGATGTCACCAGGGTTATCTTGGCTTAGGCTCGGACAGAACAAAAATGTCAAAAGAATTACCTTGCCACCAGCAGGAGGGATCGAGTTTGACAGACAGGAAGAAGACGATTTAATGAAATATCCGAATGGGTTGCATTGTGGGAAATTTAGGATGCAGCATTTTTTGGTGTCTGACTCAAATTAAGAACTACAAGTCTGGACATCACAGCCTCTGCTGCTTCCATTTGGACTATTAATTCATGCTTTCTGTAAGTAGACTACTAAACTGATAGCATTTTTTTTGCAGTGGTCGGCTCAGTTCACAAAGGAGGCCAGCCCAACAGATTTAAGAGTTGGGAACTCAAAAATCAACTTACATTTAACTTTCAAAAGACTCAGTCAGTGCCAAAAACATGTTCAGAATGTGCATGTGATTAAATACCTTATGTTGAGTTGTACAAGACTGCATCTAGAGTCCTTATTCAAAAACAACAATGTTATTTTTGCCACAACAGACCAGGCTCCTTACCTGTAATTGCTGAAGTCACATTGTGGCGCAACACAACAGAGTTGAGTTAAGAAAATACAATCTTAGGAACCCCTGACACTTTACACCCGTCACATAGTATGTGTATCTCCCCCAGGCTGTCGACTGACGTGATCAAAGTAGCTCTCAAGTGTAAGTTGTTTATGTTGATACACACTGATTCACCGTTTCCCAGAGTGTATTGTATGAATTTTGAATCACCGGGGAAGCTTCACATAATATTCCCCCGAAACGAGAAGCAAAACAAATCTAATCGCAGCGGTTGAAGCTCCCTTATAGACGTGCTATTTCATCAAATGTGGCAGAGCTGCATCAGAGTGCACTCTGTCCTGAAATACATCCGTTACTGCTTCATCATTAAAACCAAGCACTGGAGCCAAACTGTATCTGCTCTCTGTTATTGTATTTCAGTCTTACATTTTCTCTCTTCATTTTTGGCATTTCTTTAACTTTGAGTTGCCTCCTTCTTTGGAATATGATATATCCAAATTGACCCATGTCGCAGCAGGATAATAGGCGACATAAACATGACCTGTGGGGTTGCCAGCTGTATTAAATGAAAACAAATAAGACATAATCACCTCAATGAAGATAGTTGTTGTGATATTTTGTGTGAGAGAGAAAAATTCATAATTCATAAAAGCGACATTTGATTATTTGTCTGATTAAATGCTTCATGTAACATCGAAAAATGCAGAGGATTTTTAAATGGCCATTTATAAATGCAGCTTTAGAGCTCTTGCTTTATGTGTTTATAGTTGCAGTAAATTATTTTTGTCGTAACTAATTCTTTACAGCGAATGGGACACAACAAGTTCCGGTATAAACTCGATGCGTCGCGCATGCGTAAAATAGCTCGCCATGGTTTATAACCGAAGTGTGTTAGACGGATTTCTCTCTCGACACTCAAATCCTCTTTGGTCGCCACGGTCAGCCTCGGAATTGCTTCGTTATCGTCAAGTAGAGGCGACTCCCCGTAGTTTTTACATTTAGACCACAGTTTCGATGCGAGTGTGTTCATTTAATTGTGTTATAAATACCAAATACTTGCTGCTAATAAGTAGATACGCTTTGTTTAAACGTAACTACTTCCGCATGACGTATTTTCCCATCATGCTCTGCAGCCGAGGATGTGTTTTAAATTTGACGTATTCAGGCTTATAGCTAGCACCAAATCTGTTGTGTTGCTAGAAACATTACTTACAAATGTTTACATATTTCAAATTTGTTTGTAAGAAAACATGTGTTAAACATTCCACCATGTGCTAGAGAGATTTACGGTTGCATTGGTATAAATACAAGCTGGAAGCTTCAACTCCCTCGGTTGGTCCGATGGCGGTGAGATTTCAATTGATTGCTACAGTGAGTTACAGAACCTCTACGTTTCTTCTCTCCCCTCCCTCACCGCCGACCTTGACCAGCCTTTTGACCGTTTTATCTTCGGCTTTTAATGATTTTACCAGAAATTATGATGAAAATAATACGCGAAAAATACAATTTTAGCTTTGAATCCAAATGGCATTAATGCCAGTGTAAATCTTGGAACCCATCAGATTTCCTCTGATACTGATATCTGTTTCGAGATTATTGTAGTATACTGTAGTATATGTGATGCAGTATAGATTTATTCTCATTGCAACTCAAATTTCTTCACAGTAGCATCATTTTAAATACACTTATCAAACAATATAGTTGATTTACCAAGTTTATCACTCATAACAAATGATTGATTGACTGAATGATTGTTGGCAGAAAACTCCATTCTTGTCATTTTCTTTGCCTTCTAGCAGCTCCTTATTGCAGTAGTGCAAAAACTGAGTCACTTTTACTTCATCGCTTTCATGGAAGTAATCTGTTAAAGCATGATAGCCTATTACTGAATACAGATCTTAGTGTAACACACATTCCTATAATGCTACTCTTGGATTGTTGCAGTGAAGCATTAGTGGCATCAACACAGTAGAAGAGCTACATAAAAAAAACACCAAACTCTGACAAACATTAGCTCTATGAAGACATTACACCGAATTCTGTGACCTTATTAATCACTGCGCTTTAATGACACATAATTATTTAATATTAAATTAATTTCATTATTTTGAAATGAATGAAAATTAAACAAAATAATGAAATTAATATTAAATAATTATGTGGCATTAAAGTGCATTAAATAAGTATTTTGTCATGACTGAAATTGACAGCTATTCTTGATGCCATTTGACATGTTTTCTAATGCTAAACACATGAGGATAGGAGCAGCAGTACAATTAAATAAAGCATCAAATGAACACACATCATGAGGAAGGTTATGAAGTTTATTAGAAATACCAACCAGACTGGAATCATACAAAAGCAGCACTGATGCTCGTCTAAATGTCCATTTAACTCTCCAGATCTACGTCATTTACAGGGTAATCCCGCCCCACACGACCCCATCACTCCCGTCTTTCCCAAAACAAGTCTGACTTCCAATTTGATTTGATGATTTATGTTTTTAAGCCAATAAACACATGTAATTCAGACGAATAACAATTCTAAATCTATGAGTAGATGTGCATGTGTGTGTCCCATCTTCTTTCACAACATTCCCAGTTTGTACTCCACCATCATGTGTGGCTCGCCCATCATTTCACTCTGGGCTGGATCTGCAAGGTAACAGGACACAGACGTAGTGTGGCGGTTAGATATTACATTCAGACAGTTGTGACTGTGTAAAAGGTGAAGGGATTAAAGGCTTACCGTTGAGGATGTCGTCAAAGCCGATGGCCTCGTCGCTGCCTCGCAGAGTGTCCAGAGCCAGGTTTGAACTCTGTAAGAACGGCAGACGCTGGATCTGGAAGGAGGAGCGTCAGGAGTTAAGATAGAGAAACACGACTTGAAAATGAAGTGAAAAGGGTGAGAATGGTTATTGGGTGTGGGGATTTGGGTTAGAAAGACATGCAGTTACCTGTCTAGCTGCCCTGTACTCCATCTGCAGTTTGAGAGGAGCATGAAGACCCTGAATGTTTCTGAGAGTGGAGAAATTCATCTTGTCCTTGTTCAGCTGGAACTGCAAACCACAGAAACAGTAACGGGGACAAAAAGGATTATTTCCGCATATCCACACACTGTCCACTCTGATTTAGGTGGGGTTATGCAGAAACTAGGCTAATGATCTGCTTCAACCAAATATGGTTGAACTTGGTTCATCTCTTACAAATCAGATTACTCACATTTTTTTCTGACAGCTCCAGCGAGTGGCTTGGTAGGAGCTCATTCTTTACACTGGAAAAGCTGGTTGGGGACAGAAGAAATGCAACAAGGAGGTGAAAAGGAGCATCATTTACATCTGTAAAAATCTATGACAGGGGCTGTCCAAGTTTTCATGACTGAGGGCCAATTTAGAGAGCTAGATGGGCACTTAATATGAAGCATGCCTGTCTGAGGGAAACACTTGCCAGAAACGGCTGTCACACAAACTACACCGAGTCATTACAAGTAAACATTCAGGCTAATTAGTTGTGTCTGTAAAAATACTTTCTACATGTTGCTCTCTCTTATGCAGAGAGTCACTCTCAAACCAAATATTTAGTAGTTTTATTATTGACCAGGTAATTAGGAATTTGTAACATCGCACAGCATATACTGTGTGTAGTGTATATGTATACAGCATTGCCTGAACAATACATTTTCAGGCTGATAACTTTATAAACACTGATCAACCAAGAGATCTGAGGAGCCGTATATTTTGCAGATGATTTGAGACTTACCGTAAACATATTTATGTTTCTTTTTGTCCTGCAATTTCCTGGGAAGCAGTGGTATATATTTTCTATATGGATTGATTATACTTTATTTGTTAAAAAAGGAGCCCTGTATAGTTTTGGGGAAGAAATAAACAAACTCTATTTTTCTGACTTAATAAACAAACTGACCTTAAAAGACACTGTTTTACTGTGTTTATGTGTGGCGGACCCTGCCACCTTTCTAGCTCCAAACAGTGTTCTGGTGACCTTATTCTCCTCTGAGAACAGATTATTACAAATAAATATTATCTCATTAATAATGTAAATATTAAAAGTCTCAGTTTGAATGTCTAATCTTAAACTACCTAGTTCCTCCTTAAAAGTAATCCAAGTAACACTGAAAACAGATATTGAAATATAATTATTCATTAAATCATGTTGGGACTAGTGTATGTGCCAATTTACAACAAAAACCTTATAGTGATTTTTTTAGACAGACACAAAACTGTCTGTCAGAAATCTCATTGGTTACATATATATCGTTAATTCAGATTGATGTTTGTGCGTCTTACCCGCTACGCAGAGAGTCCTGCACTCCATAAGCTCCGTGTGGACACAAGCCTGCCACAGGGACACTGTCTTTGAGCTGAGAGCGGAGTCCTCGAGTATCCTGTGACAAACACAAACCACACACGTCCACCGTTTACAACTGCTGATATTTCGTTTACAGACGCAGAGAGCTTAAATAACCTCTTCAACCTTCTGCGAGCAAGTTTAGGAGCATCATGGCTAAGCGCTAACTAGCATTAGCTCGAGTGACTAATCAAATTCGCGACTACTGGATTTCCGAGGACATAAAGGCAAAAGACAAATGTACAAGGAAGTGAACTGACTTTGCGTTTAAATACAGGAAACACTGTCGTGCTCACCACTGTGGTTTGGACATGATAAATTGTAATAAAAAAGAGAAGACCGCTTCCATACCATATTGATTCCGTTTCTTGCACTTTCCTTTCGATACACTGCAACATCCGGTTGAGACGCGTTTTCATGACGACACATCCGGTGTAAACCGGTAATGTGTATAATTTGGTATTTAAAAACACGACACAGTGGCACACATCCGATCACTGTATGTGTGGTTGGTTCGATTTTTACAACTTTGTTGTGGACATCACAACGCCGACTGAACTTTCACGTTATAATAACACAAACTCTGGTCATGGTTAACTTTGTAGAGTGGACCTGCTGCGATGTTAACATATGGGGGTATAGCTCAGTGGTAGAGCATTTGACTGCAGATCAAGAGGTCCCCGGTTCAAATCCGGGTGCCCCCTCTTTTCAAGAATATGATGCAGAAGGTATATTGTATATTGACAAAACTTTAAATGCTTTAACGTCCAAATCTCCACGATTTTAGTATATTGTCTCATACAGCTCGCATGCTTGACAGTAGTTCTACATAGTTTTAAAACACAGACTCATGACCAACAATTTTAACATTTGTTTAAATGGTGAGATTTTCTTGTATAGAAATATATATAACTGTGTATATATATATATATATATATATGTATATATATATATATATATATATATATATATATATGTATATATATATATACACACACACACACACACACACACACACACACATACATATATATATATATATATATATATATATATATATATATATATATAGATATAGATATAAAACTATATGCGTGTGTGTGTTATATATGTTTGTGTAAATCCTCTTTTTTTAAAAGCATGGTTTCTTACTGGTTTAAATTATATTATAACCACTGGCAAGTGGCAATTCAGTTGTACTAGAGTGAGTTGGGCTAGTCTATGATCCCCCCACATATTTGTCAGCATGCAAATGTTGTTAAAACTTTCTAAATAAGAAACAGAAAATGGTTACACTTTTTTCAGGTTGGAATATATTTATTTTATTTAATGAGTATAATAATCCAACATAGTGTCATATACAACTTTTGAAGACACAAGCTTAAAACACAGGATTGAGAGAAAACACAGGCTGAAGTTATGAGTGAAATCAATCAATCAGATCCTTGTGTCCCGTTCAGTTTCTCTTTGGAGAGTCCATCTCCTGTTTCCTCAGGTACTCGGCACCCCATGAGAGAGGGAGCAGCTCCTCCAGTGTCATCATGGTGTAGGATCCATCCACCTTGGTCATGAAGACGGGGATATCTCCAAACTGAGAGGAGAGCAGTGATATTTCAAAGATTGAAAAAGAAATTGCTCTGCTATAAATTCAAAATAAGTCAGCTTTATGATTGCTTTTAATGCTGGATAACGTCTGGAGCTGCATGACCTCTCTGATGACCTGTCGGCAGGCTCCACAAGGAGGGATCACCCGGTCCTCAAGATCACTGCAGAGAGAAATTAGATGAATCAAAGTCTGGTCTCTCTCTCGGCAGCAAATGTCACATACATGCCGCTTTATTAAAGATGTCTCTGGGAAAGTAGAATTCAAATCAGACAAGTGCGAATCATCACAATCACAAAAACACATTAAGCCCAAAATAAAAACACGTATATATTAATAGTACCTGGAAACAGCAATAGCCTTTAATTTCCTGTGACCCTCAGAAACAGCCTTGTTTATAGCAGTCCTCTCTGCACACAGGCTGAGGTAGAAGCATGCATTCTCAACATTGCAACCTGTCAAGAAACAAAGAAACAAGGGTCACCTTTTACAGATTTCAACAGTCAACAGTTTGTTACGCTGGAATGCACAAAATCAACAAGACATCTGTCCACAAAAGCGACAACCCACACACAAAAGGGACATTTCTCACTTCTAAACATAACAAATACCTGCTGTAAATGTCGCTATCACTCATGCGACTTTTTCAAAATGGCAAAAAAGGTCATGTTGTACCTGAGAAGATCTGCCCATCCTCTGTCAGCAGGGCTGATCCCACCCTGAGCTCACTGTAAGGGCAAGAAGAGAACTCTTTGGCCTTGTGGGACTCCTGAATGAGAGATTCGAATCAGTCGTCTGCAGCTCCAGTCTTCAGGTTTGCCATTTCAGCCGCTTAGATTCAGTCCTGTAAAAAATCCACTACTCACTGTACAGTATGCTCAGGCAAAATCATTCACTTCTAATCAAATAGGTAAGTTGCTCAAGAAAATGTTATCTAGAGACAAAGACAGGTACAATCTAATAAACGTACTCTGACCTGTTTGGCTGTGGGAGGAGGGATGTCAGCTGTCGTTCCTCTGTGCTTTATGTTGAGATCCCTCTTCTTTAAGTAGCTCCCTTCCTCAAAATTACCGTCCGTTTGCATGAGGGATTTGGCTAACAGTCGTGCAAAAGATTCAAATTTCACCTGAAGCAAATTAATCTTTTTCTTTATTTTGCTTTTCAACTACAATGACCTCCCAGCCCCCTGAAGCAGGTCAAGCTAAGATGTAAACACATTTTAAACTGATGCTTCAAATTGAAATTGAAGCGTCGCCTGAGAAATGGGTGAACTGCTCCAGATGATGACACGGCCATTAAGTGTAATTTAGTCTGCAGGCATTCTGCACACGCTGCGACAGACGTCTGAAGCGTTTACATCTAGTTTACCTACCACATTTAAGGACACAGGCCCTTTTTTGAAAATCCATTTCGAATGCACACACGTTCCCTCTGCTCCGGTCTATGTATTTGGCTGGCAAATGGGCAGAACATTCAAATGACACCCTCTGATATTCACAGGAACTGTTTGAAATGTAAATCAGCTCTGTGGGTGCAGCCAGTTGTCTCCAGATATAACCAGCTGGATCAGGTTCATTGCCAAATAGATTCATTACTTAGATTATAGATTTTGTTTGACTTTGGGTAACAGAAGTTATTTCACTCAAAGACGAGATAAGACATTTGCACCGGGATGGTTTTAACATTAATTATTTTATTATGTTCTTAATAACTGTCTCCATCAGCAGCATCATCACAATCATCATCATCATCATCATCGGCAGCAGCAGCAGCAGCAGCAGCAGCAGCAGCAGCAGCATACTCATGTGGATCTAACACGGACGGATGTGAATGAACATCTGGAAGAGGAAGAGAGACGGACGAGAGAAAGTGAGGAAGAGAGGGACAGAGGGATAGGGCTGAAAACAGAATGCTCAACATTTTGTATCACAGCAGATGAGAAATACGCGGATGGGAACACAGCATTGTTGGTCCCAAAGCTGAACAGCAGATGGCGGCACAGCACACGCCATGAAGCAACGAACGGGGAGCATTCTCACCTATGCTCCTCTCAGAGGAGTGGCTGCACGCCAGACATCTCCACTCCTCCATGTAACTGCACAGGCAAAAGAGCAAAGTATAAACAAAACCCCAAATGACACACATTCAATTATTGTCACCCACATTGCAGCGTCATGAATCAGAATGTCTTGACTTTGTGGATCTTACTCCTCAAAGTTGAGAGTGTTGGTCCAGGCCAGGAGCTCTTCCAGCTCCCAGTCCTTCGGTGTCTCATCGTCTCCCTTCTCCTCAGTGACGCCCGTCCCTTCCTGTGCTGAGTTCTCCACCAGCGTCGCCATGTATCGGTGCTCTGGGTCAGTCTGCAGACGTCCCCGGTTATACCTGAATGTAAGGGACGGAGGGCATTTGGCCATGTCACAGAAAAGTATTTTCCACATTTTTTGATTGAAAAGAGCAGAAAGGGACTTTAATGTCCATGTGAAGGTTTGGCAGACTTGCAGTGTGTTAACAATTAAGCCTTTGTTTTTTCTCACAGAGTCTGCAGCGTCCACACTATTCCAATTCAAAGACGTGGCGCCACACCAGGCATGACTCATACAATCAACTGCTGTCAGGCTGTTTCGTCAGGTGTGTTCCGGAAAACCTGCAGCCACACGACCCTTTATTAGATAGTTTAGACAGGCCCGGGAGGCAAACTGGTGC
This sequence comes from Sparus aurata, assembly GCF_900880675.1. Classification (NCBI taxonomy): domain Eukaryota; kingdom Metazoa; phylum Chordata; class Actinopteri; order Spariformes; family Sparidae; genus Sparus; species Sparus aurata. The sequence continues at coordinate 11,987,440 of NC_044205.1, forward strand.
TCTGAGTTACACCCTATATTAGTGCTAACACGCTAATGTGTTAAATCATCCGCCTGATTGAGTGCGTCATGGTTCGGGTTTTTTTGGTTTAGTCATTTCATGTTTTATTTTGGCGGTTCATCCTTTTGTTTTCATCTTCTGCTTCCACCCTTTTTTTTGACTGTCCCATTAGTTTCACCTGCCTCTCATTAGGCTCCCCTCCCTTGTGTGTTCCCCTCTGTGTAACTCCTCATGTTCTCTGGCCTCGTGCTTTTGGTTTCCTGCCTGTGTTCTCAGAGTTTCGGGGTTGTAATTGGTTTCGATTCTTTTTGGTATTGTCCCAGTCGGTTTTTGTTGCTTGGGTTTCGGGATTCTTGTGTCCAACCTTTCAAAAATTGTCCCGGTTGGGGGAAAGAAAGCAGATTTGTGCGCCAGTTTTCCAGCTGCATCTCATCTCTTTAACCAGGCTTCTAAAAACACTAAGCCCTGCAACTTCAGCTACCAGATACTGATGCAACACTTTGGCTCAATTTATTTCCAGTCTTGCTATTTTTGTTGTTGTTGTTGCCTGTTTTCCAGGACTCCTCCTATCCTCCGTTTCCCTAGTAGTCCCGTCTGTTCCAACTCCGGTCCCTCTTTCCTGCCCATCAATTGTTCCGACCTGATGATGGTGCTAGTTGAAAAGTTGGGGCGGATTATCGAACATGAACGTCTGCGCCAGAGTTCACGACGATCCATAGAATACTTGTTGAGATATTTCACTTGAGAACATCGTTTTCAGACTCAAACTGGCTCTAGAGGGAAGTCAGGGGATCTCGTGACGATCCATCCAGTAGCTGTGATATAACGGCCTGTCCAACATCCCTACGATCTAAAAACAACACTCACTGCATGATAAAAATGTTTTCAACCCATTCCCCAAGCTGTGATTTCTAATTTAGTAAAAGCTAGAATCCTAAATGAAACATGCCCTTGGTCATTTGTACAGTTGTGTCTATTAATCATAGTCCATTATTTGATATCTGCGTACTAAAGACGCAAGATTCTGAATTTCAAAGCTACGTCCCCTTGGGCCACAGGTATTAAGGACCTTTAATACACAATCAGAACAGCAGCGTGTTGTTAATCAACCTGCCGTTTTCTAAAGGTCAACAGGAGGCTTCCTTTCAGAGAGGCCGGCGCTTTTCGCACTGTGAATGGAGTTAAATAATAATACACGCTTGATTAGACACAAACGGGGTCTAGAATTTGCCGTTGCCCTCCGATGCTAATTTTAGGCCACAGTCGTCCAGCAGAAGACTAGTTTTCAGGGTCGGTCAAACACATGGCTCTCAATTTTGGGCCGCCCGTGCCTCCTCAAACTCACATCTGCGTCAGCCATTCCATTTTCCTCCTCTTCCTCCACTCGTCTACATCCCGTTGCCGCTGCAACGTGGAATAGTGGAAGTCTTTTTTCTTGTTGGCGCCGACCTCCGTGGGGTCAGCCGTGGGTACCACCTGTCAGAGAGAAGAAGAAGAAGAAGAAGAAGAAGAAGAAGAAGAAGAAGAAGAAGCGCATGAACAAAGACTTCATAACATCTGCGCGTGTCATCTGAATCGAATAAGGTGTCTGAGAGCATTACGTTTCAAAACAATGTGTTTAATGTGGCTGTTTTATCTGTTTAATATAAGGGCATCAGACTCTTAGGTGACAGGCTTCTTCACCTTGCAGCAAAAGAGCCTCCAGCTGTTGTTCTCCATACGCCGGTACCATCCTGATCGATCCTCCTGCCCAACAGGCAGGCCTCTTTTAGACTGCGGGGCTGCAGGCTTCTTCAGGCCTTTGGTGTAATTCCTTGGGCTGCTGGCACACACGTCAGTGATGGGCCGATGGGTGAAGATCTTGTAGTAAATGCTGGGCGGAAAAGTAATCTGAAGGCAAAGTTAAAGTTAAGATGTTCAGAGTTACATCTGCAGTATTATATGCGTGCAGTTGCTGGGTAAATTAGCGACGTTCCTCCGTTCGGCTCTCACCCCTCCAAGTCGAAACCTGATGAAAACCCCCGCAGCGGCATCCAGCAACTCTGCCTGGCGTGGGAAAATCAAATTTGACCATTTATTTCCCATCATACAGCATATTTACATGTATGTCTATTTCCTTTTTCAATGAGAGCATGGTTTCTGTCACCTCTCGGGGATTGACAGTTTTGAGAATCCTCTGTGGATCCTGCTGGTTGCAGTGGCTGATGCGATATTTTAAGTACTTGAAGACCTGTCTGTACTGCAGTTTGGGTAGAAAAATGGGTTTTTAGTCGATGCCCGTTTACTTTGAGTCATGTGTGTACAAGAGCTGCAGCGCTCACCACATATCTTATCCAGGCCCTCTGAATTCTTCTGGCTGCTATCTGCTGTTCGTCCTGCAGACTTGGAGGTGTGCGAGGAAACGAGAGGAGGGGAGAAGGTAACAGTTACTTACTTGAGATAATAATACACATTAATGCACCAATTTGTGCGCGCCACTCATTGCTTATCATTGCTTAGGTGCAATATATATGATTTTTAGTTAGTTACATTCAAAAATGAACGGACATTGCCGACAGAATGTGAATAAGTCAAAGTTTTGACGTTATGTCAAAGACTGTGAATTTTGTTGAGGAGATATCTGCTGAAGTTAGCATGCTAACCAGCTAGCCCCCAGTCCTGAGCACCTCTGTTACTCCCAGCAATGGCTGCTGCGACATTCTCAAATGATGCACGTTTCGGTGTGTGCACTCTCGCTGACGTGAGTTCAGTGTGTTGGTCTTTTCGTAGTGTGACGTCAGTTTACAGGTCAGTGCGTCACACCTTACAAATCACACCACCCTCGTGGCTCCAGCTCGCCACACGTTGATGTAGAATTGGTGTACAGGTGTATTCAACGGGCCGCCACCTCGACCTCGTCTCGCTGAAGTTGCCAAATGGTGGGGCCGAATTCGGCAAATGCTATCCTCCTCACACCCTCCCAACCCACACTCACTCACTCACCAGGCAGTTTTCACACTCAAAATCATTCGCTTTACTTTTCAAGTTACTGGCCTTCTCATAATGCATCCGTAGAAAATGCATTTTTAAATTCAAACTTTCATCTGGCTCTGCCTTCAGCTGAGTCTGTGTGTCCATAATCCGGCAGTTGCATAAACAATACATTACCTCATAACGTCCTCTGTCTGTAAATGTAGGGTTAATCTAACGTTAACTGTCAGATTGTCCTTTTTTCTTCGGTAACCTGGCAACAAAGCACGCCTTATCTGTTACTTTCAAAACAAAAGTGATCACCGACAACGGTGGTCAAGTTCATAAAATGTGTGTACAGTTCAGTGTGAAAAGTGAACAAAAGAAACAAGACAGAAACAAATAAAATTCTTTACTCACCTCGTGATATTCATGTCAATATCTGCATGTCTCAGCAGGCTGTACATAATGATAGGTCCAAAAGTGTGCTTTTATTTTGAAGACAAAACTAGTAGTAGATTCAGACCTTACACACTGAACTCTGCTGGCACAAACCAATGCAAAACAACAAAATTAATCATATTAAGCAGTTATTTAATAAGAAAAATTGAAGGGAAGGCATGCCTGCTTTATATTCAGTGCAGGTCAGGATGAATGTGAAGACATTTTACCCATCGGCCTTTAGATGGAGCTCTTTCACAAGTAAACGCAGCTTTTCTTTTGTCTCTCCACCACTCACACTTTACACTACTCTTGAGCATGCCCATGCATGCACCACACACCCCAAATCACTATGATCTTTGTAAATCTGTAATGAATAATGTTTTTCCCTTTAAACGCCCTGAGTTGAGCAGCCAGGCCTTCTGTCCCCCAATCCACGGTAAATTACTCTGTCGGACAGTGTCATCAGCAGGGTGTGTGAGGCCTCTCTCTGGGCATGAGCAAAGGCAGCAAATCCGACAGGTTGATGTGGTTAAAGCATCTGACTGTAGTTAAAAATATATATATACACTTGAGGAGTAAGAAAACACTCAAAAGCACATGATAACATATGTGCACAGGTACACAGCGACCTGAAGCCTGTGATTACAAACATGAGCCACAGTCATGGTTTAGTATTCACAATTTTAATGTAGCGAAAATGAACTAATTGTACAATCATTTCAGCACACAGTGGCTCTTATAGTAGAGGAAATAAAGACCAATCTATGCCAGATCTGCAGTGTTTCTTGGCATTGTTAAGCCTATACTTTTTTATAAGGCCAGTCATGAACTTGTCACCATTTAAGCATGAGCCAATCCGGCTTCAGCTGAATCCAATCATGCTCAAAAACAAAACATTCCCTTCCAATTTCTGCCCTCTCAGCTGTGACAGTTTCAGACTGAACATTTAATTCAAAGGCAGAGTGAACCCGCAATAAGAGTTAAGCAAACTCTCTGTATTTCTTAAGCCGCTAAATGCAAAAACATACATCGAAGTGGCTCACAGGTAGCCCGGCCGATCATCCTGTTTGCGCTCCAGGCAAGCCGTGCTCGTAATCCTGGACCGAAACAGTTACTGATATGACTTGCTAACAAGACTGATGTCCATTATGCAAATATCCACAGAATGCATTTCCTCTCTAAAGCCTACGGGCATCTAACAGAAATCAATTCCCATTTATTCAAAGCTGAAATCTCCTCCTCTTCCAGTCTGTTTATTTTTCTCCGAGGGGAGGGCTCTGTCTTCTTGACTCCTAACAAGGACAGCCTGGTTTCCACACTTCTAGCACACAGAGAAAAATATATATGGGCTCGTACTCCTGATACACAGCTTTTGGACATTACTGTAAATGTATTTAGATTTTTGAATATTTTGCAGATATTTGGCTACACCATCTGGTTAAAGGTGCATTATGTAGCATTAATTTAATTAAATCAAGTTTTATCCAATATCAGACTCTAGCCCAGTATCACCACAGCTGCTTCACAGTCACACACCAGGGCAAGACAATGATGTAGATGGAATAATAATCTCCACTTCGCTGTGTAAGAATAATAGATTTTTTTAAGATTTGCATCAAATTGCATACCAGCCACCTCAATATGGCTGTTGTTGTTTTTTCATCAAGATCATGTGTTATTTTATAAGAAAATAATAATAATAATTAAAAAAAAGTTCCCTCTCACTTTGTTAAAGAAAGTAAGAAAAAAATCCTGGAACTGTCCCTTTATCTGGATACACACCAAAAGTTAATGGGGTCTGTTCTGGGCCAAGACCTGTTCTCTGTCCAAGTAGAAAACCATCTGGTAGTTTGTACGTAATCCTGCTGACAAACCAACAAACAATTTGACAATTACCCAGAATTATTATTGTCATTATATTAAAGATGTTGTTGTATTGTGTTTATAACATTTTATTAATTCAAATTATTAATTATATTATTAGATATTTACTGAAGTTAGCATGCTAACCAGCTAGCCCCAGGTCTGTAAACCTCTTTCTCCAAAGCTCCTGTGCTAGCGGTGTACACCACCAACACTCATCTGGTTTTCCGGCTAGTGGCATGGCTAACTGAGCTAACAAGCTAACAGCAGCTTAAATCATGAATGTATAAATGGAATATGGTTCGCAGCAGTTAGCAGTTTCTCTTGTGAAGTGCTGCTCAGGTTTGTTGAGAGCATGAATTCAACAGGTGACCAATTCTCATCTATTGCACCCTTTTAATACAGGTTTTGACTGATGATTTCTGAAGTGAAGACGGGGAAAAGACAAAAGAGCCCACAAAATAATCCTTTTTCCGAATGTGAGATTCGAATCAGTTTCATTAAATGAGCCTGGGAGCTTGGTTTGGCATCGCAGGGTTTCCTGTTGATACAGCTGACATTTCTGTGCGAATTGCCTGCGTGATTATCACAAAACTAATTTGCTGACGGCTTTGTATTTTCATCAGTTTGGAGTTTGGCTTCCGAAAGGCGACAGTGAGCCAGACGACAAACATCCAGCGCTGAAGGAGCACATGGGTGCGAGTCACAGATCCCCCTCGAAAAGAAAAAGATGATATACGAGCGGATGGGGGAGGAGGTGTCTTGCGGTCTGCACACACTGAATCCAAAGTGCTGCTTGATCCATCTCAGTGCCTCATTGTTGGCTCGTCGCAGAATGAAAATGTATGCGAGGAATGAAAAAATCAGAGATTCGTATGGATTTACAGCTGAACCTTACCTGTCACACTCGCTAATGAGAAGACAGGAGAATGTGTGGCGTCCTTGTACAACAAGACACAAGGACATGTTATATATTCACACCATCACCATGGATGTTCCCATTGTCACATCAACCCTGCATTTTAACTAGGTGTGTCCAATTTAGACCTGCCTGTGCGTCAGCGAGTGAATTCTCTCCTTCTCGCTCCTCGTCAGCCACACACTGGAGCTGTGTGATTTCCTCCATTAGTTTCTGATTGTCATGAGCAATTATGTGCAGGTGTAAATGGCTTTTACCGCAGGGGCCGGGGGAGAGAAGGCAGACGTGTTGATGTTCTCCTTCAAATGGAAATGATTTGTCTTTCCAGACACTCATCAATATGGGAACAACAAAAAGAAAATACAATCAACATCTTTCTTTTTACAGAGCGCACACAGTCCACAGAGAACTGAATTCTTTCACAGATATCGCAGAATGTGCTTCAACAGTATTCCTCTTCCAGGGGCAGTCCTCGGGGCAGATTGTTCCTCCTGCAGGGCATCTCGGGAATGTTCCATTCACAAAGAGGGGTTGAACCGCCTTGAACTGCAGGAGGCAGTAAAAGACTGATGCAACGCAAAGCCAGAGTTTGAAAACATCTGGGGAAACGCAACAGTATTACAGGGCGATTTCAAATCATATAGACTAAAAGCACTGGTCAATCAGGGTACAGTGTGTGGACAATAATGCCATGATGCACCCATTTAATCTAGCAGCACCCATTTTCTTTCATTCTTATGTTATTGGTGATCTATGTGGACAGTAACACCAAAAAGCAAAGGCAGAGAGATAGCGGTGCTGATCTAGGAGATCACGTTCGTGGTTCGAGTCCCATTCACGAAGTTAAGGATTCACGATGATAGTGAAATGAATGAGGAGGTCGTATCAAAAGAAATGTAGCTTTTATTGTAACATGAAATGGATCAGTCCCTCCCAGCCAGCAGTATGTGGAGGTTGTGGTTGTCAGGGGTTGTGTGGAAATCTCACGTAAATCAAACATCAAAATTGTGATTTGGTAAAACTGTACTCATCCATATTTGTATTAAGAAGGAAAAAAAAACAACAAGAAACATAATCAGTGGTGTGAGGCTGATATTTAGCGTACTTATCACTAAAAAAATAACAGTTAAATTGGGAGGCTGGTGTACAGATCATGAAGCTGCTTGAGGAGATAGTACGAGTGCAGACTTGGGCAAACCATCATTAAAACAATAAAATAAAAACAGAGACTAACCCTGAAGGCCCAGACACACCACACATTTGCCAAAGAACTGGTGGCGACATCGACAATTCCAGGATGACTACGGCCTTGGTCAAACTTCCTGCCCGACTCCGTTTTTTTGGCATATCCAGCAGCGATGGGAATTCCAGCTCTTTCGAGGGAGCCAGATCATTTGGCTCGAGCTCAGCAATATAAGCCAGCTCTCTCAGCTCCCCAACGGCCCTTCATTTGATTTCCTTTCATAATTCAGCCAAATGCTTTGACCTGTGATTGGAATGTGTGCACATATTGTGGTGTTACTGGCAGTAAAGTGCTTACAATCCATCCCCAAGCTACATAAAAATATAAACATGTACATCTAGAGGGGACGCCCAGTGTCAGCTGCTTGGACAACAAACAAATGCCTCTTCAGGGAAAATCAAAAAATGCCTCTGCAGGGGATACTCAGACTGAAATGTGCTTCTGCAAGCTCTCAGGTCCCCAGTGGAATCAAATCAGAATGACTTAAATTATTCAGTTAAATCAGACTAAACCGTCTAATTTTCGTGGCGCAAATAATGATGTAAAATCATCTACACAAAGGCAGCAAATCAGAAATCACGTCTGCACATATGTGCTGGAGGTGTCATTTATATTGAACATGTTCTATATGTTTGTGATAGGCGCGATAAATAAATAAAACTGAAAAGCAATTGCGCATAGAAATTTCCAAAGTCCTGTATCCTGGCTTCCAGAAAAAAAATGAAGGAGCCGGCTCATATTGCCAACTCATTGATAACTGACATGTCACCAATATTCAGACAGAAACGCGTAGTAGATACAGAGATTGACTGGCGTGACGGAGGAGACTTGACATTGTTTGATCGCTCTCCATTTCTCTTGCTTCTGTCCACAGCATACCACAGCAATCCGTGCTGATAGGCTGGTAATATCTGGTCCCACAAGTCCAACAGTCCGTCTTAGAGATCTGAAACAATCTCCAGTTTATATCCAGTAACATCAAGCTTGAAACCCATTCATACTGTATATATTAGGGACTTGACAGTGGTGTGTGAGCTCATCTGATAGGACCGGGTTATGTCAGACATAAAAGGTTGGATTGTGGAGCCTCGAAGTAAATCAATAAAGGTACTTAAATATCATCCTTCATACATCTTGTTATTCACTCTGTGTCATACTCAGTCGGTTATTGATTTTATCTAGAGTGGCTGCAGGACTGATCTGATCACCCAGCTTACCTACTTCATTCATGCAGACAAATTCGCAAAGGAGGCTCAGACAGAGTAGCCGGGTTGGCCTTCGAATGTTCAGCTGAGCGTCTCGTTTTTCACAAGCAGGATCCAAAGTCAAAATCATGAGCAGCACACTCACTGTGGGTACAAGCAGCGTGTCAATACAGCGGAGCGCTCTGACTCAGTGCCCCGCGCAGCTGGTGATGGAGCTGTGACGTACAGTGTGAGTAATTCTACCGCTGTTTCATCAGCCCCGAAGTGTGAGAGAAATCCACAATGGCTGCGCCGGTATTGAACCATGACACTTCACGGGGCTTATACATGGGGATATATCTACGAGGCATACCCATACAAACAAACCTCACACAAACGGACATGAGACACCGCTGGTCCACCTCCTCCAAGATCATGGAGGAGGTTGGAGGTTTATTTATTATTGAAGTGTCCAGAGCAAAGCCTGCAGTCAGCTCTGAATTACAAACCGACTAGAAAAAGCAGTTACTCCCTTAACGCCACAATGGCAGAATTCACACTTCCTCCAGGCCTGTCGTACAAGTCGTATACAGACAGTCTGCCTCCTTCGCAGGGGAAAAAGCATTAATTTGTCTCAAAATCGTAATATCTTAATCTGATAATCTGATTATCTTAATCTTATTTATTTCAGCTTGTCCGCCAACTGCCTCAGGGTCTGTTTATCAGTATCATCTCTGCACACAACAGTGTGACCCTGTGGTTCTTTTTCTGGAATGCCCCCAAAACCCCCATATGTCTCAATCATTACCAATGCCAGAGGAATTGCAGGGAAACACTGTTAGCAGCGTACCTGAGAACAAGAAGATCACCACTGATGCATTAAGGATGAGGAGTGCATCAACACATGTGTCTGTACTGGGCTCGGTGGGATTAACTGTGGGCAGGCATGTTCAGATGACACCTTCATGAATTAACAATGGACATTTTGAATATGTATTATGAATCCGTGTGTGTGTGGTTGTACAGTGCATGTACCGTACATAAGCATAACACAGATAGCTTGTTCCAAACGTACTGTGTCGCCCTGTTGTAAAGCTCTGGATCAGCATCAGCATGACAACATCCAACTCTTCGTCACTCATCGACTGTTTTGGTTGGTAAAAATGCTAAAGTGACCTATTGTACTTGATAACTGATTATGTCTGCTTTTGCACATATATGCAATAAATAGATGTTTAAAGGGTAACCTGCATGCTTTGGGCTGAGCAGCAGTTTTCTTCAGTCTAATGCATTAATGTTAATGTCTAATGTCATAATGTAACCATCTATCTTCTCATGCTTTTTGTATGGTCAAGACTAAGACACTTGGCTTGGCTCAGGGGTAGAGGTCGCCGGTTCGGTTCCCCTTGTCTGCATGTTGAAGTGTCCTTGGGCAAGATACTAAACCCCATATTGCCTCTGATGTGCTGGTCGGAACCTTGCATGGCAGCCACCACCATCAGTGTATGAATGCACGTATGAATTACTGTAAGTGGTTTTGGAAAAAAGCGTCTGCCCTAAAAAATATTGAAATAAAAATGAATTGTGCTCACTGGCTCCAGGGATTTGCAGGAGAGTTTGGTTTAAACGTTGGTATATCCAGCAAAAAAAAAAAAAAAAAAAGGGAAGTGCAGTCAACGATCCGGCGCCTGTAAAGGACCACTACCTAAGACATGCTTGTCTCGTGCCGGTCCAAACCCTGAAGCCCGGACCGGCCTCTGCGCTCTGCACAAAGCACTTTGCTGCGTGTCATCCCCTCTCTCTCCCTCTCTTTGGCTGCACTTTCAAATGGAGGCTAAATTTGTTTTTGAAAACAAATCTCAAACTTGTCTCGTTAATATGTCTATATTTTATTCATTTATCTAATCATCATCTGATCTCCATGTCCCTGCTGCGCTGCGACAACAATAGACGCTATGTCGGATGCCTAATCAGAAAACAAAGACTGCACTTCAAATTGAAAAGTGCTGCTGGAGAAATGGAGAGATTTTTGAATGAGGTACTTGACGCGAATCTTCAAATGCTTATGACATGGATTTATTTGATGACCGGCACATTGCACAGTTCAGATGATCTTTGGTGAGGGTATTTTTGCATCGGTGCAGAACGATTAATGAAATGAATTACAGGCCGCGACTACGGTCTGAAATCACTGATGTAATCACTCCGCTATCCCTCACCCATCTTCCAAAAGGTGAGATCTCTGATACTTACCAGAAATCCAAAGGAGAATACGCAAATGAGGTTCATTCATTAATTTCACAAATTTGCAATTTGGTATTCCAAACACGCGATCTCTCTTACTAAACTAACTCAAAAAAGAGCATATGCCATTCATATTCTGGACTTGGTGACCAAGATCCAACTTAATGAGCTGGTTCAGAGTTTAAAATCACATTCCAGAAAGTGTGCTTTCAGTCACAGATAACATCGAATTACAATAATACAATATTGCACATGATTCACTAATGACTCCAAGTTTGATACCCATGGTAATATATTCCAGAGGCTGGATGGAAGTCCCCTAGTCCTTCCGGATGAAGCATCCATATTACTATCAATTCCAAATAGTTCATTTAAATCTCCAATACTTCTGAGAAATGTGTCGATAGCCTGTTTAAATGTTTTGCCCTTTGTGTCTGTCTTGTGGATTGTCTGCATGGACTGTAGAGACACATACATTCACATTCTCTATACAAATCCTCTTCACTACCTGTAGTACTTAATTGTCGTAGTGTAATAATTTTAATTCATGTGGGTTTAATTGTCTTTCACGGCATTCAAATTCTTGTTCTCTCAATCCGAACCAGGCCCTCTCCTCACCACAGCAAAACTCCTTCTCCATAGCTCCAACAAACTCCAACCACACCCGGGTTTATGGTATATTTTCTCAAATATCCATTGCTTTATTATGATACCAAATGACCAATTAAATAGAAACAGAGAGACCAATCCTATGGAACACACTTGATATTGATTTTTTCTGATCTCTAAATTAGCAAAATAACTGGAGAAACTATTCATAGATCCACTGCAGTTACGACCACTATTAAGCTCATGTCGAATAAATGCACAATATGAAGGGGATAGTGTGTAACACTAAAGCTCAGGTATGTGATTTGTACAGGGTAAAAATCTACAGAGCAACAACATACACACAGTGCTGACATTTCATTCTTTTATCAGAAAGTTTGCTTTACAGTGCTTATCTAGGATCTGTGCTTAATTATTTATTTCTAGCCTGTTGTGATGGAGATGAAAACCCCTGCCATGCTGGGCCGACGTGCCGGGTCAAACCGAGCCAACACGTGTTTGAAAAAGCCCCATCACTTTTCAGCTTCCGCACCTAGATGATGTAATGTTGCATTAACAGAGACTTTCAATTTCTCCTCTGTGGTAGTAAACGATCAATACGGTTGTCTGCTGCTCAGTTCTTGTATGTGGTTATGGCTTGTATTCTCTTTGAGTTGAGTTGGAAGTTTATTTAAACTTTCCAAATATTGAAAGTTACATTTGTCCAATTTGCATCAAATTCGGCACAGCGCCTCCTTGGGTCCCCAACAATGAACTCATGAAGTATGACGTAAATCAAACGAACCATTTATTGATGTATGATTAACAAACAGAGAGAAGGAAAGAAAGACAGACAGACAGAGACTTCATGCTAAAACTAAAGAGATGTTCGGTCAGGTGCTTATTCCACTTGTTATGGACAAATCAGAGATTCCCAAAGGTCCTGGTGTGATCAGGGATTTCTCAGGGTCCAGGTCACAGATCATCAGAAGCTATTGGGTGCACCTGTGGTGCTGACTGGCTGCAATCAGTCAGCTGGGAGACTATATAAAGGGGCTGCAGTTCCCCTGATCAGTTGGTTGTGTGTTTTCAGGGACTCAACACCAGCAGTTGGCCCGCTGCGTGCTCTGTTTGGGTGAAGATCTGGGACGAGTGTGTTTGACATTTCTTTCTTTTGGCCAGTTTCTATACGTTTAGTTTCCCACCTGATCAGTGACTCCCGCTTCACCTCTGATTTTTGGGTCCAAAAAGAGACCAGTCTGCCGTCTGAAGTGCCACTCCAATGAGGCTGTCTTGGACTTTAACTTAGTATTTTAAGATTCTAACCCTAACCCATGGAAGGACAGCGCTCATGCCGTTGCTGACAGCTGTAACAAAAACCGACACGGAAAACAGGAAAACGGCGATGACACAGACAATGATCCATCAGATATCTCAGAATAAGAGGAACAAAGACAGTGAGCAGGCTTCGGATAAGAGTTGAAAGAGCACAGGAGGCAGGAAGAAACCTGCCCTTCACAAAGTACTGAGGGGCATTTCCAAGAAAAAAGAAAGTCTGCTGTAATTGAAGAAGTCCGATAAAGATTCGAATGTACAGTCACAAAGAGGATGAAAACAGTCCTTTTAACAAGGACTCCTCAGAGGATGACACATAATAACAAAGAGCGGCACGAAAAAAGAGACAAAGAGAGCGACGGGAAGGCGGAAATGTCAGAAGATGAAGACGGCAAAAGTGCAGCAAGACAGTAAAATGAAGAGGCAGAAGGGCAACAAAAAGAAAATGGGAAAGAAAAGAAGGCAGAAAGAAAGCAAGAGGAAGCCCAAAGTCAGGACAGTTAGTTTTTAGTGATTGGTTTGTTGGTGAGTGAGTTATTTAGTGCTGGGAAAGCTATGGACAGTAAAGAAGAGGGGGGAGACATTCAATTTGACCTGTACGCCTAGGAGGAGGACAGGAAATGACACCAGAAAAGAGAGAAAGTATCACGTTACATGCAAAATTTTGCTAGCATGCAGTTGCCTGTGGCTGCGTGCCAACAGAAGGTAGACCTACAGTTGTGTCAGTGCACATGTGTAGCTAGCTAATTCAGTATAGCGAGATAGCAGAGAGGACAGCGTTAACCACATGGAAATATTCCCATTATTTTGTGCGCCCGGTGGAAATAAGTATTTGTCAGCAAGCGCTCTGAGAGCCTGTGTTTTGTTTTTATTTAAACAGCTGTACGCCTGACATCACCAGCCTCGATCCTCCAGCAGCAGAAACAATATGTGTATCTCTCGCTTTTAAAATGTGCATTTGCGCACGAGGAACTGCAGATGTAGATGTTAATTAATGATCTGTGTCAGTCTGCACATCAAAAGTTCACACACTCTGATGTCAAGATTATATGATCAGAGTGTGCGCGTGTGACCACTTATTTGTTGGTCTATGGTGCACTCGCTTTCTGCTGCCCTCAAAATAGCAGTGCACCATCAATGTGCCTGACCACCCCTCATTTAAAGACCACCCGGCCCAGGGGGGCACTGGTGGGCGCAAGTACATTGGAATTTTAATTAGGGAGAAGGAATAGGTGTCATTCTAATCATAATAATGTGGTAATTATAATTTTTTTCCTCTGCTAAAACCATGACAGACACACATTAGAGATTTGTTTTGGTATGCCTTCATAAATGTGTCGATAGGCTCGTTTAATATGAGTAATACTGCTATATTACAGGAGCTTTAAGGAAATCCGTTTCAGGCGCAGTAAATATACTCCAGATTTTCATATTTATGTGCTTTCCTATTTTCAGTGGCACATGTTCAATCAAACCTGCCAGGAGCAGCTGGTACAAGGTGTTTGTGGGATAAGCACAGGTTGTTTTTTTTTTGCATGGAGAAGTAATGCATGCATTAAATATAGGACTGTGACAATTACAGCGAAGCCATAGGTTGACATTTTCTTTAAGAATGGAGGTTCAGCAACGCCACCGTTAAGTTTGCAGACGACACCACAGTAGTGGGACTCAATTCTGAGGGGGATGAGTCTGCCTACAGGGCTGAGGTGGAGCAGCTGACTGGGTGGTGCAGGGACAATACCTTTTTTTAAATTTTTTATCTATGCTGTAATAATAATATGGCATTTCCAAGGAGCAACCCTAGTTTCGCGCCTCCTTCTGATCTTTACAGGAAAGAAATGTACCATTCTACGAAAGGAAACAAAAACCGTATGTAGAGCGTCGACAGCGTGCACGTTTGTTTTACATTACCATTCTTCATACTTTCAAAAGTTACGTGACTTTCAACTTGAACCTCGTACATCAACCTACACACATTAAAAGAAGTATGCGTGTTCACAAAGGCAGAGAGGATCACACACACAGGCGCACAGTGAGAAGTCATTGAGGAGATGCGGACTAAATTGACTTTCATCGATTCGGTGACCCACCGTGACGCTCGGCTCCAGATGCTGCGGGCGATAGAGGGATTGCTTTTTGCGCCGTGTGTTGAATCATCATTACACACCAGCAGTGAATGAGCTCAGCTCGTGTCGGACCTGGTAAGTCTTGATCTTGTACTTACAGTTGCACTAGATCTTTTTTTCTTTTTCTTTAAGAAATGTAAAAAATGACAATGTTTGTAGCTGACGTCATCATCCAATTAACCCGAGAGGCCCAAGGTTTGGGATTGCAGGGGACTCCCTCAGTGGCAGGCTGTACATCACAGTGACAAGAACGTGATGAGTAGCCGCTGTGGTACTGACCTTTAAGAACGTAGCAGAGATGCAGAGAATGGACGCTATGAGTGCACCTAAATCAATAAGTGGGACAATAGACAAAGCTCCTTCCAATAAAGCTAATAATAGACGCGGGGGGGCGGAGGACATGGTGTTGGTGAGCTCATATTTTGTTTGCTCTTTTTATCTTGTGTTTGCTCTTCGTCTTTATCTTTTCCGCTGCTCCTCTGATATCTCTCAAACTTTGCTCATCGCTCCACTTCCTTGTTTGTCTTCATCCTCCTGACTTACTCATCGCCTGAAAGAAGCCGCGCCGGGTGGCTCTGTGGGTGTGAGGCAGTATGCAGCTCTTTCTTTGTCTCCCTTTCTTTCAATTACCTTTTTCTTTTCTCTTCATCGTTTTCAAAGAATATGATTCCACAGGTCCTCTTAAGTGTCTGTCAATCTGTATCCACTGTACCTACGCTTCCCCCATCTGCCCGTGAGCTCCCTGCCGGGTTGTTATCTCTCTCCTTTGCCTGTTATCCAGCTCAGTGTCGGCCTATTTCCCGTCTCTCTCTGTCTCTCTCTGACCCGCCTGGTGACCCAATCATCCTGGTTTTCATCGCAGATGGGTTTCCATTTGCTGAAAAGGAGAATGTGCCGTTCCGCAGTGACCCGCGCTCCTCGAGAATGACGACGATTATCCTCCGAGACCCGCAAGGAAAACCACTGGAAGCAGGACGGACGGTGGTTTAAAGCCACTGAGAAATTCTTTTGTTTTTTTTTAATCCATATTTTCACTCTTCTGACGTACAGTAATTTAGCTCGGGATGAATAAAGTCCCATCTTATCTCATCCTATCTGCTGGGTGCACATTTAGCATGTATATAGAGTTTGCAAAAATTGGTGGATAAAACACAAGAGTGTGTGCGTGTGTGAGAACATTCTCATCAGGCAGAGGTGTGTGCAATCAGGAAGAACGAAGTTTGAAAATTCCCCACGTGAACACCGACTAGGGGCTGATTGCACGACCGCGTAGTCGAACGCTCGCACTCGTGCGCACAAAAGCGAACATCATCACAACGAGAGACGGAGACTGCTGCCTTTTTTCTGTCTCGTTATTTTAATTCGTTTAAGCCGAAGCCCAACAGGATTTGAAAGGCTTCATTAGGCAGAAACCTTCCTGTTTTCCAGCAGGATGTAATTGAATGTAAACAAATATCCGGCCGTAAACGAAGCAGTCGCCAGGGTTCTTCGTTACCACTTCCCTTAATAGTTACAGCAATTCATTATGTTATTGAATGACTCACTGCTCGTATGAAAGGAGTTATATGTTGAGGTGAAACGCTGATTCAGTTTAATGTGAAATGGGACTCTTTAATATCCCTTTATTTTAGTGGTTTCAACACTATGAAGAAGCAGGATTATTGTCATTGCCAGCAGGCATGGACTGGCCATCTGGCGTACCGGGCAATGACCGGTGGGCCGACGCACATTTTTGGGCCAGGCTGTCATAATTTAATCAAAATGTTTTATTATAAATCAATTTTATTGACTGCGACGGCCCACTGGTTGATTTTCTAGAAGGAAATTGGGCTAATCCAATGAAATCTCCTCAGCCCTCCTCTTTTTTTTTCTAAGTGCACAATTTAGAGGGGGCGGCCCATTGGTCCATCTTTAATATAGACAGTGGACTGTCAGGATCAGGATATAGTACGACAGCGGCCCCAGCCCTCCCTGCGCTGTCTCCTGTAACTTCTGCTAGTTTCAAAGTGTTGAGCGCGAGGACTGACAACATGGAGCAATTAAAGAGAAAGAAAAGTTGCGTGCTAAGAGAAGAATCTCACTGTAGATGCTGCAAAATGTGCTAAAATCACAGACTTGTTCACTAGAGGAGCTGCTGTAGCCTCCACGTCCTCTGAGACAGCAGTGAACCAGTAACAGCAGGTTGAAGGTGAAGACAGCAGCAGCGGACAGCAGAGGAGCAGCCAGAGATGCTGACTGACAGGGACAGTGTAGTACAGCCGGTAAGCAGGTAGTAACGTTAATACAGGGACTGTGAGGTGATGGAGGTAACGGTAGCTCTATTACATGTAGAGTTCTCAACGGGTCGGGCTGGCCCGACAAACCCGACCGGACCCGCGAGCTCAGGTCCGGTCGAATTAACGTGGGGGGGGGGGGGGGGGGTGGCTGACAATTCATGCCGGTGTGTCGTGCTGCGTCGGGTTCGGGCTTAAAAACACTCGGGTTGTAATTCAGACCCGTTGAGAACTCTAATTACATGAGAATGATGAGCAATGGCGATTGATAAGTATCATTATTAATTGGTGTTGCATAATTCCCAAAATCTTGCAGCCACGGCAACTTATTCTGATAAAATAGCAAACAGTCAAGGCTGAGAAGTGTTGATGAGCAGCAAGTGTCCATTTTAGGCTACATCATGGCATTTTAGATATTTGGGTTAAAGGTGTGTTGAAAGGCTGCATAGTAATGTTGCAACCCTCTACTCTGTGGTTAAACATGTTTTAAAAAACAGATTTTAACTGCTAAATGAGAAGTAAAAGCTTTGAAATTTGAGCACAGAAGTAAGTGTAAAGCATGTATAAAAGTATTATTAGCAAAAGGTATGCCCACATTAAATAAGAATAAGACAGTGTCAAATGCTTTTAAGACATAGTTGCTTTGCATGATTTCATAAAGCAGCCCTGTTTTTAGCCTGATATAACAATGTTATAGCTCTTTAAACGAGGGAGCTCCTTTTAACCTGAAGAATTAGAATTGAGCTGCTATATCAGGGCAATACAGAAAATACATATTAGAGATGATTTCAATAAAAAGGATAAAATAATCAATTGAACTACATAGAGCAGACAAAAGTGGTGGAGTTAACACTAAACCTATGAGATTTTGGATGTTGATGATACATTATGCATGAAATAGAGAAGGAGGAGGTAGAACTATGTGTTGAGTAAATTTACTTATTTGCTTTCAACAATGGTTATTTGATAGACTTCTAAAGTAATGATAAACTGTACATTTCTAATAAGCCTAAAGGCAAAAAGTTAGGTTTTTTTTCCCGCTTGTGCTCCGCTAATTATGAGAGGCCGGTCTAAGCCAAAAATGCCAGGGCCGATTTTTTTGTCCCAGTCCACCCCTGATTGCCAGTGTCTGTTTTAATGAGCTGTTATGTACATTATTAGCTCCGTGTGTACAGCGTTCAGTACGGTTTCAGTACAGTTTCCCTCCCTTCCCCTCCCACCACAAAGTCAGTCGAAGCAGCAAACAAGCAATAAACAAACTCACACTGGCCCAAGAATAGCAGGTTGCAGATGCTTTGACTGGATGTCGACAGGGCGAGTGTTTGTTGGCTGAGCCTGAGCGTCAGATTTGTGCTTATTCTTTAAGATGGGTGGAAATTTGTTTCCTTCAGGGCCAGCACAAAGGAAGCCAATCCCAAGCTTGAGGATGAATAATAACGGTGTGTTTTATTGCGGCCCCCGAAAAAGGAAACGGAGAGATCACAGCATCATTAGCTGCAGAACAGCATTTCCCAGGCTGGAGGAGATTTACTTGCTTGCTGTCGAGGACTGGAGCTTTAACAAATATTTGAGCGAAAAACCTTCAAGTGGCTGGAAGACAGCGAGCTGATTTCCCCAGGTCACCCGAAGACTACCGAGAGGCTGCTGTCACAACAGCTTCACAGTTTCCTCTAATGAACACATTTCTCCCCCAAATCTGAAAGCTTCCTAAACAGAACTGTGCTCATGGCAGCGGCAGACCGAACAGAACAGAATTTGCAGGAAGTTGCTGAAAACCGACAGAGCACAGTGAATTGGAGCAGTAGCTAAATAACTGACTGCGCCCCTCTGTGAGTGTGTGCTTGTCACCCCTGACACCATGCCATGCTGATTATGTTCACACAAACGTGTGCAAATTTATTGGAAACCCAGTAAATTTGAACTGAATTGAAATTTGAGCGGCTTTATATCAAACAAAATTGCTCTGTGACATCTGTGAGTAAAAAGTCAGAAAGCATTATTCTACCTTTTGTGAGCCATCCTCAGTTTATCAGTCTCTTGTTGGTTTATCTCAACCAGAAGAAGGTTCCCACTCAGGTATGTTAGGGCATTAATTTCTCTGCCATCTGAAACACGATTCTCTGCCATCTGTTAAAGCCAATTTTGCATCGTTTGGTGTTCATCAACTATGAATTAGCGCAACATTTTGTACAAATATTCATGGTCCTCAGAGGATGAATGTCTAAATACTCTGCTTTTTTTTCTTGAGCACCACCTTGGTATTGGAGATGTGAGTAAAATGTCTTTTGCGAATTGCAAAGGCTGAATGGAATTGCAATTCAATTTGTTTCTGACTTCCATGGTCCTCTGAGGACGGATTTAAATCAGTGCAGAGATCCATTAAACACAGTATGTAATTTCCTCTGCTAGGGCTCTCACAATGAAAAGGAAAGAAAAGAAGCAAGAAGTGTGGCATTGTTAAACAACCACCATGCTAATGAAAATCTATCAGACATCTTAACAGATAGTCAATATATTGTTTTTTTTGTTGTTTTTTTCACTGACTTCTCCTCACCTCATCACTCTCTGAACTTCTTCCA